>NC_067243.1:18634070-18936570 GCF_019924925.1 Ctenopharyngodon idella
GGTTCACCTCGAAACCAGCGTGCGGCTGGGACGCTTGTTTTGTGGCCGGTTGGAGGAGCATCAAGGAATTTCAGGAGGTGCTACTTCTCTTCCTGGTTCGAGGTTTCCTCAGCATCACCTCCTCCTCTTGATCGCTCTCACACTCTCTTTCGAACATGGCCACTGTGCGCCCTACATAGCCCATCTTGGGTTTATCCTGTAAACCCCGACAAAGATAGTGAGATGCATTCGTAAAATGGTATTCAACAGATACCAACATGATCTTGAGATCTAAGATATTAGAGGGTCGCTCTTGTGATTTAACAGGTCATATTATTATCTGGAGAATGCTGGACCTACCAGACAATTAAGTTTAACAGAGTATAATTGAGCAGGGCTCATGCAGTACCTGTGGTTTGGGGTGACCTTTCTTCATCATGCGTGTCAAGTGATTGCAGAGGGCCACGATTCTGAAAGAAAGCTATTGGAGAGCAGGGAGAAAATTTAATTAACTTTTATTTTAGACTAAACACTATCATTCAAAAGTTTGGGGTCAGTAAGATTTTTTTTTTTTTTTTTTTTTTTTTAAGAAAAAAGTTTATTTTTAAGAAACATCTTGATCAAAAGTGGCAGTAAAGACATTTATGATGTTACAAAAGATTTCTTATCCAAATAAATGCTGTTCTTTCAAACTTTCAATTCAAAGAATCCTGGAAAACGGTTTTCAAAGATATTAAGCAGCAACTGTTTTTAACACTGATAATAATAAGAAATGTTTCTTGAGCAAATCACCATATGTGACTCGTGCTGGCAAAATGAGTCGCAATGAGCAAATTTTCAAAAATGAGTTATCGTTATTCTCTATTAAAAAAACTTCAAAATGATGTTTGATTTGAAGTCGATAGATTCAGCAAAGTCAATTTTGAGAAAAATCTAGTTAAAGTTTTCTGAGGGTTCCAAAACAAAATCATCTAGCAATACCTTAAAATCCCTGGTAATACCACCAAATTTGGCACAAACCAAATCAAAACCCATATCTATAGGAAAAATATCTATATTCAACTTTATTTTTCCATGATTCCCCAATTGACCCTTCGCCGGGAGTTTGATTGACAAGCGATCTAACCAATCATAACGCCGAATCTGCCATTTTGTCATTTACATCTTTCCGCGTTTGAAACAACATTCCTTCTCATGTTCATTCATGTTTATTTGATGCTATGAATTAACTAGTAGAAAGAGATGATTGGCTCACGAGCCGCTTCAGCTGAGGCGCTACAGCAATCTGTCACAACACATTAAAGAGCCACAAAACGGTTTTTATTGTTCGAATTTCTTAAAAAATTACACAACTTGAAAGCTGGGACTTTGTTTAATATCATAAGTAACCTGCTCTGTCTTGTCTGTCGACGTGTTGTCAGTGTCTTCTTTGATTCTTTGCAGTGCCATGGCTTGGCGGACAAAGCAACAGTAACTAAGGGGGGCGGGTCAAGGGTCAATTGTTTGATTAACATTAATGAAACAGACAGAATATATATACTGTATCACATGGATCTAATATAATGTTACACATTAGATGTTTTTCCCCATCAGTTAACCAAACATTCATTTAAGACATAACATATAATGTTTGCGTGAATACTCGCCAAGGCAGATTTTTTGAAAAACTGTAATTCTGTGTATATCGGGATTGCGCGCTGTCTGAGGCGTCTTTGTGCGCGCGCATTGGATGTGTCAGTCAGCGCGAGTAAGATCGTTTTGTTTACATCCACATGTGTTTGAAATCACATTTCATTGGTTCAGACTCGAGAATTCGCTATGGATATTCACAAAGTTGGAATGCTGTGCTTTACAACATCAAACTTGTGCTGAGGGAAGCGCCAGTCATCTAGAAGCGAACAGAGAAAAACTGCATTTTTCATGGTCAAATGAAAAGGTACTCCTCTCAGAAAATGTACAAATAAAGATACTTTTAGAAGTTTAATTGCTATTTGGAGCATTGGGATCGCTAGACAAGGGCTTAATTAACTAATTTTTGTGAAAACCTCAATTTCGAAAAAAATTTACATTTTCACTTGTTTTGCCTGTAGCTCGCATTCCGACTCATTTTGCCAGCACGGGTCACATATTAGAATGATTTCTGAAGAATCATGTGACACTGAAGACTGGAGTAATGATGCTAAAAAGATTCAGCTTTACCATGACTGGAATAAATTACATTTGAAAATATATTAAAATAGGAAACATATTTAAAATTGTAATCATATTTCACAATATTACTGTTTGTACTGTATTTTTGATCAAATAAAAAAGAGACTTTTTTCAAAAACATCTTACAGACCTTCAAGTAGTTTTCAGCTGCAAATAGCACACATTATTTCAACCCCCTCATAGTAATTTTGAAATGCATATGCTTATAATTTTAACAAATAACTAAGTAAATTCTAGTAGTATCAGAGTTTCCATGTGCCTTACAAATAAAATAACACATTAAGTTGGACACAATGAAAAATCACAAATAACAATCAAAATTTCTCTCAACCCTGTTAACATTTAAAAAGTTTTAGCACTGAAGCATATTCATTTTCATGTAACACATATTCACTATTAACTATGACTTTTGCCTCAATAAACTCTTAATTTACTGCTTATTATTGGTTAGTAAGGCAGTTGGTGTAGCGTTTAAGTTTAGGCATTGGGTAGGATTTAGGGATGTAAAATATGCTACTGCATAATAAGGCATTAATATGTGCTTTATAAGTACTAATTAACAGCCAATATGCAAGCTAATAAGCAACTAGTTAAAAGTGAGAATTGTTACTAAAGTGTTACCACATTGAACTTTACAATATTAAAAATCAATGGTAAAATGTCTAAAAACAGCCTTAAAAATGTTATTAAATCAGGTCACATTTACAGTCAGTATTCTTGTTCTTTTTGTCAAAAAATTATATTTCTGTCATGACAACTCTTGGAGCGTTTGGCATGGTAATGGATATGACGATGTTGATATGTTTGGTCTTGGCAGAATAGATACAACTGCTACAGCAAATGCTGACCAAGTATTTGAAGGTTGAACAGCGAGCTCATTGGCTACTGATACAGCAGGAACCAATCAGCTGTGCTTTATAGAGAATGGAATGATTGCAAGCAGGTGAGTTAAGGACCAATCAGCCTGTGCCATCTAGAGTTTCATGACAGAACTTTGTATTTTTATACTGTAAAAGGAACCTCAAACAGGCCACTCCCCCCAATCCCTATTTTACTTAAAGGTGTTGAGATGTCCCAACAGGGTTGAACAGAAAGTGCAGAGACACACATATATTTTATAAGTATCAATAAAAATGTACTGGAGACACATACAGCACCATTTCAAGATCTAAAGCGATGTATAACTCCTACCTGCCACCTCCTTCGGGCATACTGTCTCCTGAAGTTCTCAATGTTCACCACAGATTGTCGTCGCACCAGGGCTTGTCGGGGGTTTATGGGCTAAAGGAAAAACACAATCAGATTGTTGTTACCATTCAATAAACTGTAAGTCTTAGGATTTCCCCATTTTATCAACTACCAGCTGAAAAATCTTAAGTCTGACTGCTTCTCCTCTACAATATGCGGTATCACTCGTGTCTGTAGCACAAAGAATGCTACAGATGTTCACTATTTAGGGTTAAGGCTTTGTTCAAATCACTAGCCCAAAGTATAAGCAATAGTAAAAGTGATGCCTTAGCCAATAGCACATGACTGCACAAGTTCCAAGAAATACACACCCCTGAGGGACTGAATACACTTCATCTCCCTCTATCCCACAACGCACCATGGCCAGCTGCAGGACTAATGATCAGTGTGAGGTATATAATCATCATTCCAGTGCTTTATTCAGTGTAGAAAGAAATTATATCACTGTTTACATCATGACATGCTGAAGAAAACTTCGTCCAAGTGCTGTCGTTCACAAATCAATGCACATCACATATCACAAATATGACTTTTGAATGAAATTAAAGTAGAAAGTAACAGGAATATACATTAAATTACATGTGCAAGAAAGAAAAGTCAGTTTAAATGTAAAATTAAAATGTAATGTCTCTAAAAGTACTTCAAATAGATGCATTAAAAATAAATTAGAGAACTTAAAACTGCTTATAAGAGAGAAAAAACATTTTTTTGGGGCAAAATCAAATTTATGGCCCCTGTAAACAAAAGAAAAACAACCCATGCATAAAGATGACAAAAGGAATGAAATCAGAAAGGCTGGCATCATCTCAACTGTTCAATCTTGCCGTTAAAAAAGGAAAGAAATGTTTTATAGATGTTTGGTCAGTATTTGACCATAAATAACAAAAAACTTAAATAATACTGACAAGAACAACCATATTGATGAATATGTTAAATGCAAAAGTATGCTCTTGAATGCAGTAGGGTACCAACATGTGCATAACTTAAATATTTTATAGTCTCGAGTATATACAAAACAAGCAAGTTACAAATAAACAGCAACATTTTATGCAAAACTAACTTTAAAAGAAGGTACTACAGTACTACATTTTTGAGGTACTACTGTAAAATTAATTTTAAAAATGTCTCAAAAGTGTCTCAGTCTAAAGTTTAATTGAGATAATGATCTTTAACCTTCAAACCTGTATGACTTTCTTTCTTCTGTGGAATAAAAAGATATTTTAAAGAATGTTGGTAATCAAACATTTTTGGTAACCATTGAATAGACAAAAAACAAAAAACAAAACCTGAGACATTTCTCAAAATATCTTCTTTTATGTTCCACCCAAGAAAGAAAGTCATACAGGTTTGGAATGACATGAGGGTAAGTAAATCAAGACAAAATTAGATCTTTAAATCTTTAAAATATTACTATTGTCCAAAATGTGGGGGGGCAAACTTATACATTTCTTTCACAGCGGTTGCGACTCCACTATCTACGCCACTGACTTCACATCCTGCAATGCTCCTAATCTCAGTGTATAACCACTGCAGTCTAATCTCCATTAGCTAGACTCAGAGATGTTGGGTTGTGCTCGAGGACATAGTTCGCTCCCACAAGCCCTGCTCAACAGCTCCTTCAGGGCCTCGTTCACCTCATTGTTCAGTGCTGAGATGGAACCCAAGCCCCTATTCCCAGCCTCTCCGTTTAGTGATCCCATAACCTCCTGCAGCCAGTGGAGTTCTGCGTTCAGCTCCTGTCTGAGAGAGCTCAGGTGGGCTTCTCTAGTCAGGTAGCGTCTGTCAATGCTGGCTAAGTTGGCGTCGGTTGTCCTCAAGTCCTCCTGGAGGCCTTTCCTCAACGCCTTCGCTTTGCGGAACTCATAGCGCACCTGCGAGATCTCCTGCCGGATGCTCTCGCTTTCCTCTTTATACCAAGTTTCCTTCTCGCTGTAGATGGAAAGAAGAGCCTCGACGTCATCCTGAAGGGATTCGCGCTTCTGAGCCACATTTTCGAGACCCATTTCCACCAACGAGATGTCCTCCAGAACGTTGGCGAAACGCTCAAAGTTGACATAGGTGTTGTTGGGGGGCATGCTGGAGTGGGATTGAATGGTGTACTCTTTCAGGCGTTTGGTCTTCAGTTGCTCTGATTCCACTTTCGTTTGCGCCTCTAGGGTGGCGCTGCTGTCCTCCGGCTGTTCGTGGGTCTTCGCATAGAGAAATTAGGAGGAAGAATGATTAAGAAGCCAGTTCACTTTTTCACCAAGGAGTCAAAGCACTCAACTCACGCAAGGGTAAACAGCGGACCCAGGCAGGAGGAAGTGGAGTTAATGCTGGTCTCGGATCAAAGGGACGGTGGTGTTAGGATGAGGAGAACAGCATGGTAAACACTGGATTGAGTCGTCTCTACAGTCCATTCATCGATTAGAAGAATTCATCGACATGCGAAGGCTTCCATGATGAACACATGCATACGTGCATCTAGTAGTTGGCCAACAAGGTAATACCAGGATAACTGGATAGTTCACCCAAAAATGAAAATTCAGGCATCATTTACTCACCCTCATATCATTCCAGATATTTTTAAGGATTTTTAAACTGTTTTTGCTTGTGCAAGAATCCAAAACAAAGATTCAAAATATCTTCTTTTGAGTTCAAATACTAGAGAAATTCAAACAGGTTTGGAACGACATGAGGTTGAGTAAATGATGACAGAATGTTCATTTGTGGTTGAACTTTCACTTTAATTGCACATTTCATATGGAGTGTGTCATATGTCATAAAGCATGTTTACAGTAAGTTTGCCTGTCAAGTTTCGTTGTTAATGATGTGTGTAAAACCCAGGTCAGTTCACTCTGAACAGCAGAGCAAAGTTCAACACTCATATATGTTATAATGCCAGTAAGAATCACTGATTTCAAATAAGTCGAACAAGCATAGATATACATGCTTTCAATTGTGCATGTTTCAGGCATAATCCAAGAGTAAATTACCTTAATCCAGGGGTGGTTGAGTGCGTCTTGTATCTTAAGCCTCTTTCTGCAAAGAAAACAGACAAAGCAATCTAAAGGTAAATGCAAGAAAAGAAAAAAATTAAAGAAACTTAGAAAAATATGAGGCATACTAGATCTGTGGAATGCTACCGTAGAACATAATACAGGATACTGGTAATACTGGTATGAGTATGGAAGCTTGTTTCCACCACTAAATAAAAAAATAAAAAGGTAATTGCGACATTTTATCTCACAATTCTGACTTTTTTCTCGCAATTGCGAGTTTATGCCATGCAATTCTGACTTTATATCTCACAATTTTTACTTTTTTTTCTCAGAATTGCGAGATATAAAGTCATTTGCGTCTTATAATATCAGAATTGTGTGATATAAATTCGCAATTGTGTCTTATAAAGTCACAAAGAAAACTTTTTTTCTCAGAATTGTGTTTATATCTCACAATTCTGACTTTATAACATGCAGTTGCGAGTTATAGTCAGAATTGCGAGTTATAAATTCAGAATTGTGAGATATAAACTCGCAATTCTGAGAAAAAACGTCAGTCTTTTTTTCCTCACATTTGGACATTATAACTCGCAATTCTGACTTTATATCACGTAATTCTGACTTTATAACTCACAATTCTGACTTTATATCACGCAAATCTGACTATAATTCGCAATTCTGACTATAATTCGCAATTCTGACTATAATTCGCAATTCTGACTTTATATCTCGCAATTCTGACTTTATAACTTGCAATTCTGACTTTATAACTCGCAATTCTGACTTTATATCTCACAATTCTGACTTTATATCTAGCGATTCTGACTATAATTCGCAATTCTGACTTTATAACATGCAGTTGCGAGTTATAGTCAGAATTGCGAGTTATAAATTCAGAATTGTGAGATATAAACTCGCAATTCTGAGAAAAAACGTCAGTCTTTTTTTCCTCACATTTGGACATTATAACTCGCAATTCTGACTTTATATCACGTAATTCTGACTTTATAACTCACAATTCTGACTTTATATCACGCAAATCTGACTATAATTCGCAATTCTGACTATAATTCGCAATTCTGACTTTATATCTCGCAATTCTGACTTTATAACTTGCAATTCTGACTTTATAACTCGCAATTCTGACTTTATATCTCACAATTCTGACTTTATATCTAGCGATTCTGACTATAATTCGCAATTCTGACTTTATATCTCACAATTCTGACTTTATAACTCGCAATTCTGACTATAACTTGCAACTCTGACTTTATATCTAGCAATTCTGACTATAATTCGCAATTCTGACTTTATATCTCACAATTCTGAATTTATATCTAGCAATTCTGACTATAATTCGCAATTCTGACTTTATATCTCACAATTCTGACTTTATAACTCGCAATTCTGACTATAACTTGCAACTCTGACTTTATATCTAGCAATTCTGACTATAATTCGCAATTCTGACTTTATATCTCACAATTCTGACTTTATATCTAGCAATTCTGACTATAATTCGCAATTCTGACTTTATATCTCACAATTCTGACTTTATATCACGCAATTCTGACTTTATATCTAGCAATTCTGACTATAATTCGCAATTCTGACTTTATATCTCACAATTCTGACTTTATATCACGCAATTCTGACTTTATATCTAGCAATTCTGACTATAATTCGCAATTCTGACTTTATATCTCACAATTCTGACTTTATATCACGCAATTCTGACTTTATATCTCACAATTCTGACTTTATATCTAGCAATTCTGACTATAATTCGCAATTCTGACTTTATATCTCACAATTCTGACTATAACTTGCAACTCTGACTTTATATCTCACAATTCTGACTTTATATCTCACAATTCTGACTTTATATCACACAATTCTGACTTTATATCTCACAATTCTGACTATAACTTGCAACTCTGACTTTATATCTCACAATTCTGACTTTATATCTCACAACTCTGACTTTATATCTCACAATTCTGACTTTATATCTCACAATTCTGACTTTATTACTTGCAACTCTGACTTTATATCTCACAATTCTGACTTTATATCTCACAATTCTGACTTTATATCTCACAATTCTGACTTTATTACTTGTAACTCTGACTTTATATCTCACAATTCTGACTTTATATCTCACAATTCTGACTTTATATCTAGCAATTCTGACTATAATTCGCAATTCTGACTTTATATCTCACGATTCTGACTTTATATCTCACAATTCTGACTTTATAACTTGCAACTCTGACTTTATATCTCACAATTCTGACTTTATAACATGCAGTTGCGAGTTATAGTCAGAAATGGGAGTTATAAATTCAGAATTGTGAGATTTAAACTCGCAATTCTGAGAAAAAACGTCAGTCTTTTTTTCCTCACATTTGGACATTATAACTTGCAACTCTGACTTTATATCTCACAATTCTGACTTTATATCTCACAATTCTGACTTTATATCTAGCAATTCTGACTATAATTCGCAATTCTGACTTTATATCTCATAATTCTGACTTTATAACTTGCAATTCTGACTTTATATCTCACAATTCTGACTTTATATCTAGCAATTCTGACTATAACTTGCAACTCTGACTTTATATCTCACAATTCTGACTTTATCTCACAATTCTGACTTTATATCTCACAACTCTGACTTTATATCTCACAACTCTGACTTTATATCTCACAATTCTGACTTTATATCTCACAATTCTGACTTTATTACTTGCAACTCTGACTTTATATCTCACAATTCTGACTTTATATCTCACAATTCTGACTTTATATCACACAAATCTGACTTTATCTCACAATTCTGACTTTATATCTCACAATTCTGACTTTATATCTAGCAATTCTGACTATAATTCGCAATTCTGACTTTATATCTCACGATTCTGACTTTATATCTCACAATTCTGACTTTATAACTTGCAACTCTGACTTTATATCTCACAATTCTGACTTTATATCACACAATTCTGACTTTATATCTCACAATTCTGACTTTATATCACACAATTTTGACTTTATATCTCACAACTCTGACTTTATAACTTGCAACTCTGACTTTATATCTCACAATTCTGACTTTATTACTTGCAACTCTGACTTTATATCTCACAATTCTGACTTTATATCACACAATTCTGACTTTATATCTCACAATTCTGACTTTATATCTTACAATTCTGACTTTATGTCACGCAATCCTGACTTTACAACTTGCAGTTGTGAGTTTATATCTCGCAATTCTATGAAAAAAAGTCAGAATTATGAGATATAAACTCGCAATTGCGAGAAAAAATGTCTGAATTCTGAGATAAAAAAAGTCTCAATTACCTTTTTTATTTTTTATTTCATGGCGGAAACAAGCTTCCATACATGAGGCATCATTTAACACATTAATGTTGATATTAAAGTTAAAAGCTCACCTGTCTAACAGTGTAAATTATTATTTTTAATTGCTAATAATGACAAATTCCATTAAGCTGTAAAAATTACTTGTGACTAGTAAAAACACTGTTGTATAAATAAATATTCAAAAAGAAGTTCTACAAAAATATAAGATTTAATCATAATTAAAAATTTAATTAAATTTTTAAACAATTTTTTTTAAATTAAATTAAATCAATTAAATTAAATTAAATTAAAACAAATCTCCAAAAAAAGCCCCAAAGTCACACTGAAGCATTTATGGCCGAATCCTGAATTGACCTCTCACCTTGTATCTTTCACCAGCAGCTGTTTGATGAAGCTTTTGGCCAGTTCACTGGTGCTGCCGAAGAACTCCTCATCAAATTCAAAGTTAACTGCTGATATGTTTGCAAGTGTTTCCTGCTTGGAGTCACCCAGGAACGGCGAAGCGCCGCTCAATCTGAAAAAGAAGGACAAATGCTTGACCTATGTACAAGCACATTGGAAATTCCTGCTAATTAATATTCCTGTAACTGATCCGACAGTGGAATCCAAACACGTGCAGGAGTTTATGCATCAGACAGCTGTTAAGAGCCATAATTATGTTTAAAATGGTGATGGGTGGAACAGTTTGGGTGCAACTGTCTGATGGCCCAAGGCTCAACCTGTCATTCATTATTCACTCTGCTAGTATATTTGTTTAGCTTTATCATTCTCAATGAACATATGAGCTTGTGAACTGCTAATTCCATATTTATTTATTTATTTATTTAATTTAATTTATTTTATCTGAATTAGTTTTTGTTAGTTTATCTGCTTACTATTTATTTACTAATATTTTTTAATTTTTATTTATTAATCATAATATTATATTTATTTATTTGCAATGCCTTTCAAAAAATTCTGAAAGCTTCAGCTTTGCCTCACAAGAATAAATTATATTGAAAATACAGTATATTAAAATAGAAAACACATTTTAAATTGTAATAATAATTCACAATATTACTGTTTTTACAGTATTTTATCAAATAAATACAGTCTTGGTGAGCAGAAGAGACTGTTTTCAAAAAATCTTACTAACCCCAAACATTTGAATTTGAACATTTGAATCGTGTATTTATCTATCCCCATGCCATTTTGCTATTTTTATTATTGGATATTGTTTGTTCTACTATATTACCTATATTTGACATGAATTATATTACTAATATAGAAGAAAATCATTTAAATACTATAAAATTATTGTCAGATTTATTCATCTAAACAAAAACGCCCTTGTATAAACTGAGTATACTGGGTGCGATCAGATATTCATCACAATAATAAAAAAAGTCCTAATCCTAATCATGTTCCTGTTGGCAATGGGTGTAACATTATAATGGGTGTTATTGTTTGATATGTGAGAACCACTTATTCATTATTCACCAGTGTGGTTCATCAATACATTTGTTCAGCATGTGACCAGTTAATTACATGTGTATGGAACTCAACAGAATGTCTATGAATGTCTGGATGTTTAGTCCGAGAAGAAGGAATCCACATTCCTTCATTCACACTCACAGGATGTATGTGATGACTCCGATGCTCCTGGAGGAAACAGAGGGGCAGAAGAGAGCACATGGTTAAGCCATTGCCGAGCTTTGACGCTTACTGTATGTAAAGTACAAAGCGTGATGTGCTTAAAAGTTCTCACCACATGTCGGCCTCTAATCCCAGCTGCTCATAGTTGACTATCTCTGGAGCTGAAAATAAACCAGGTTAGAGGCATCAGCTACATTCGATTCAAAACAACAATGTAGGATGTCCAAAGATGGGAGAGAATTTCAGCAGCGTTGTTGTAATATGAACACTCACTTAGCGTTTTACATCATGAACTTTTGAACTTACCAACAAATTCTGGAGTCCCAAAAATGTTTTTGAACTCTACTCCGTCTTTGATCCTATGCGCCAAACCGAAGTCGATAAGCTTGATCCGTGGCAGTTGGATGTTGTTATCCAGGAGCATGATGTTCTCAGGCTGGAAGACAATTAAATTACCCATTAAATCCATAAACAGTCATCCAAACTATGTCAATAACAAGAAATTAAGTACTTCAATCAATTGACAGCTGTTTCCATTGACATTATGGGTGTCACTGTCTGACCGTTCAAGACTGAACCTGTCAATCATTATTATTTACAGTTCTAGTTTATCGCTATATTTCTTGACCTTTATTATTTTAAATGACTGTATGAGCATGTGAGAAACGAATTCCATAATTATTCATTTACTTATCTAATTCATATTTATGCATTTACCTGCTTAATAATAATTTAATTTATCCCCATGCATGCTGTTTTTATAGTTGGATATTGTTTGTTCTACTATATTATAATTTTACATGATCTATACTTAATAAAGCAGTTAAGAAAAAAATCATCTCAATTCTACAATCTAGTGGGATACACTTGACTTCAGTTCTAAATATAGAGAAATATCTAAAAATTTAACTGAAAAAAGTGGAACTGAAACACCTTGAGTTTACAAAGCACATTGTAGCCTGATAGCTAATATTGAAGATGTGTCTTGCTAACCTTTCTTAGCCTGACAGAAAATACAAGCTATTTTAGTGCTCCATGTTTTTGTATCATTCATGACAATGAAAACAACAAGCTTTCCATTTTCAAGTCCATCTCAGTAAAAGGTACGGTTGTTATGTGTGTGTACGGCTAATCAGCGTTAACCTCCACCTCAGCAGTTTGCATGCTGATGAAGTGGCTGAAGGTTCATGTAATTCTGAGGGACGTTGCGTGGGACTCAACACCTGTTATGTTCCCGTATTAATGCCTCTACTCACCCAAGAGGTGAAAAGAGGCATCCAGCTGACATCAAGAGTGGAGGAGGACGCACACTATGTTCCCTTAGGAATTGTGCCATGTTTAGGATGTACAAGTACGGACATTTACCTCCTTGTCAATGTAAAAAGATAGTCAATTAGTCACTGGCTACTTCTTAAATCTTTGAATTGAGCTGTTAGCTAAAATAGCTATTTTTATGAACAATTCTTCAGTGAGCATGGCATGTTTTGAGCAAGAACGGAAGTTATGCTAAGCGAATATCTTTTTGATTGGATTCTTTGGGAAATTGGGAGTTATGCTAAGCTAAGCTAATATACAGTGACCTAATTAGTGTCTACTTCCTAAATATCTGAATTTAGCTGTTAGCTAAATTAACCTTTTCTTATGAACAATTCTTTCGTGAGCATGGCACAAGACTTTGTTTACATAGCAGTTAGCATGTGTTGTTTTGAGAAAGAATGGAAGTTATTCTAAGCTAATATCTTTTTGACTGGATTCTTTGGGAGTTATGCTAAGCTAAGCTAATATACAGTGACCTAATTAGTATCTGGCTACTTCTTAAATATCTGAATTTAGCTGTTAGCTAAATTAACATGTTTAAAGGCCAATTCTTTTGTGAGCATGGCACGTTTTGTCAGCGGTTAGCATATGTTTATTGGTGTAAGCAAGAGAGTTATGCAAAGCTCATATCTTTGAGTGAAAGTTTTTGGGAGTAAAGAACTGTTCATACCAAGATGAATATTCAGTGACAAATTTAGTGTGATAAACATTTTAATTTGAATGAATGCTGATTCACATGCTATTTTAATGTCTAATTTTCTATCATACTGCAAAAAAACTGTCCAAAGCCATTACTGTTACAATAAAACTACAACTTGGTGTCACTCAATAAACTATTTCACTAAGCAAGAGTGAATAGCAGAGGAAGAATCCAGACCTGGCAGTCTTTCCTTGTACTCTTTTATTTGAGCATGGCATGGTGTGTTTGTCAAAAAAAGCAATAAGCATGTTGTTTTGAGAAAGAAAAGAAGATCTGCTAAGCTAGTATCTTTTCCAGTGAGAGACTTTGGGAGTTATGCTAAGCTGAGGTAAGCTAATATCCAGTGACCTAAATAGTAACTGGCTACTTCCTAAATCTTTGAATTTAGCTTTTAGCTAAAATATCTATTTTTATGAACAATTCTTTCGTGAGCATCGCACTACACTTTTTGTTTAGCAGTTAGCATGTTTTGTTTTGAACAAGAAACTGAGTTATGCTAAGCTAATTGTTTGATAAACACCATAACGAATACGAAATCTGAACGGCTGTTTGAAAGCCTACAAATATTGTTTGACTTCAGTGACAAGAGGGTGTCAGAAGCGTAAAGTTACGTAGCACTTTGTGTAACCAGGATATTTCAGCAGAGGGAATCTGCATTTTCATTCAGCCCATCTGCTGGTTTTTACGCATTGATCTGAACAGGCTAAGTGATATCCTGTGATCTACTGTAATCACTAGCGACTTCTTAAATCTCTAAATTTTGCTGGAATGGCATGAATTGTTTACATAGCAGTTAGCATGTGTTGACTGGAACAAGAGAGGAAGTTAGCCAAAGTAATATCTTTTGAGTGTCTCTGGCTGCCCTTGTAGAGCTCAAGCGTGTGCTGGCGACTGTGGAGACGTAGCACTTAGGAAAACAGGATGGAGATTATCGCTGAGAACAGCGTGGGTGACATGTCTCATCATGTGCCGCTGATAACCTTGCTGTGTTAGAATGTCTGGATCCGGGCCAGGCTGGACGAGGAACACATGTGAATGGGGCACAAACACACGTACGCTCTCAGCCCATGATGGGACGGTGTTCGTCACAATGATTAGTTAGAGCTGTCATTAGCAGAGGAAGTTGTTTATAAGCTGAAAAGACTGAAAGGAAGGAATTTCCAGACGGTTGACAGAAATGGGGTCATGTATGCATTCCCAAGAAACAGTACAATAGCAGGTCTTAGAAAAGTGAATAGCTATTTTGTCATGCAAAGTTTCAGGTGTTGCCATGCAACAGACCCGATTGTTCTTCAGTAAAGGCCAATTCACCTCTGCTTGAGGAAGAGCTATACTGTTGCCATGGCAACCGTTATAGCTGTTTCTCGCCTCCAGAACCAAGCCATTTATAGGAAACTATACGACTGACTTAAGATCTCTGAGACAGCCTTTGGACAAAACTTGTTTTGTACCTTCAGGTCAAAATGTGCAATTTTCTTGGAGTGCAGGTACTGAACTCCGTTGAGAATCTGTTTGATGAATTCTGTGGCTTCCTCTTCACTCAGTGACTCCTTCTGAGCCAGGAAGTCGAAGAGCTCACCTCCTGAAACACTGAAAAAAAAAAAAGCAGTTGGTTATCCATCCGTCCGTCCGTCCATCCATCCATCCATCCATCCATCCATCCATCCATCCATCCATCCATCCATTTATCTATCTATCCATCTATCTATCTATCTATCTATCTATCTATCTATCTATCTATCTATCAGTCTATCTATCTATCTATATATCTGTCTGTCTATCTGTCTATCATCCATTTATCCGTCCGTCCGTCTATCTATCTATCAGTCTATCTATCTATCTATCTATCTATATATCTGTCTGTCTGTCTGTCTGTCTGTCTATCTATCTATCTATCTATCAGTCTATCTATCTATCATCCATTTATCCGTCCGTCTGTCTATCTATCTGTCTGTCTGTCTATCTGTCTATCATCCATTTATCCGTCCGTCCGTCCGTCTATCTGTCTGTCTATCTATCTATCTATCTATCTATCTATCTATCTATCTATCTATCTATCTATCTATCTATCTGTCCGTCCGTCCATCCATCCGTCTGTCTGTCTATCATCCATTTATCCATCCATCTATCTATCTATCTATCTATCTATCTATCTATCTGTCTGTCTGTCTGTCTGTCTGTCTATCATCCATTTATCCGTCCGTCCGTCTATCTATCTATCTATCTGTCTATCTGTCTATCATCCATTTATCCGTCCGTCTATCTATCTATCTATCTATCTATCTATCTATCTATCTATCTGTCCGTCCGTCCATCCATCCGTCTGTCTATCATCTATCTATCTATCTATCTATCTATCTATCTATCTATCTATCTATCTATCTATCTATCTATCCATTCATCCATTCCTTATGCATTTTTGCTATTTCTAAAATTGCACATCATTTGTACTGTATATTTAATTTCATTATGTAAATATTTCTAATAATAATATCTTATAAATCAATCCTACAATCATTGTTAAAAACTATTTATTAGTCTAAATGAAAAAAAGGCCCGCCTAACTGAGTATAAACTGAGCATAGAAAGTACAGTTTATCTCACACATAGATGTTCATCTCAACAAAATGAGACTAGTAAACTTCCTCTGTGACAGTTAACCACAGCAGAGCTTAAACAGCTTAGCACAGTCCTTTTTATCACCAACATCAAGCCACTTTATCATAGCTCTGCAGAAATCTCTTTCCCATACACTCACAGACATTTTAATACATTAATATATCAGAACAGCTGACAGTCACAGACAGTCCATTCAACTACTGTTCTGATTGGATTCAGGCCACAATTAGTCCTAATTGAGCTTCCACGCTCCCATGCACACATTTCAGGCAGGGAAAACCTGTGCCGGGCCTCCCAGCAACTCTAGAGCTCTGACATTTACTACAGCTTCCCTTACACATTCAGAGAATGACACACACAGGCCTCCAGACCACGAGATACAACAACAACAAATTGCAAATTGTTCCCTTTAAAATGACGTAAGGGAAAAGTCAACAATGCATACTGGAAATGTTAAAATATTTGAGTATGTAAACAACAATATGCCAGTAATGTTCATACATTTAAAAATGGGTAGCATGGTAGTTTAGTCATGGGTAATATTAGATTAAAAAATGAGCCAAACTGATGCACTGATGAAAATTCAATAGGAATACATACTATATAGAAGTACTGTGCCATCTTTGCACCTTTGGCATAATATTTACAACGCACAATGATTTGGGATGCACCAATCCTAATGTCACATACTGTGTAGGATGGAGAATATGCAAAATAAGATGCGAACTACATCATGCAGCCAATGTTTTTGCCCACTAATGCATCCGACCCAATGAATCAGATGTTTGTTGATTGAAATGGTACTTGAAGCAGCTGTTATAGCTCAGGACTAGATGGTAAGAGTTCTTTTGAGAAAGCTTTAAGAGACTATAGTTGAGAACTACTTTTTCAAACAGCAGTGAGTCAGATAAATTATGAGCTCTTGGATGAGGGCGGCAGGCATTAGTCAACTAACTAAAGAGAAATGTCATTTGAGGACAGGCACTTGAAATCAAGCAGTAGCTCATTCATTTGAAGATACAACCCTGTTTGTTATAGTTGTAATGGGTTTCCTATCACATTTCCACAAATGGCCTTCAAATTTTTTGCTGGATTTTTCATTTATATTCAGCAATCTTAGGTGTGAAAGAACAAAAATAGCCTTCTGAATTCTAAGGGTCAGAGAAAAGATGAGTTCATGTAAAACTAAGGCTGTGTCTGAAAGCTCAAGACACATCCGAATCCAATGATTGTACCACATCCTGTCTATTGAAATACTTTCATCTAATCGATTTTTGAAGACAGCACAGATGTGTCCTTTGATATCTCACAATCCTGTGCGTTCCATTCTGTAACAGTTGAACTAAAATATAAATATGGCATCTGAAAGTTGAGGTTGGTGGTCAGTTTATGTGTAAATGTAGCAGAACCTGATTTCACGAAGTGCAACATGTTCCTGGATCAACATCTTTGTTGATCCTGGAGCAACATTCCAATCAACCAGTCAGATCTGAGGGACAAGTTTACAGTTTATGTCAAGTTTAGGCTTAAAACCAGGGTAAGGCGCTGCAGAACCTGATTTCACGAAGTGCAACATGTTCCTGGATCAACATCTTTGTTCATCCTGGAGCAACATTCCAATCAACCAGTCAGATCTGAGGGGCAAGTTTACAATTTATATCAAGTTTAGGCTTAGAACAAGGGAAAGGCGCTGCAGAACCTGATTTCATGAAGTGCAACATGTTCCTCGATCAACATTTGTGTTGATCCTGGAGCAACATTACAATCAGCCAATCAGATTTAAGGGACAAGTTTACAGCTTATGGTAAATACCCTGGTTATAAGTTAGGCTTACAACCGGGGTATTCACCTATGATTTCCCTCTGATTTTAGGGATAAGTTATGGGTTGGGTTAGGTTTAGGGTTGGGATAGGGTTAGGACAAAAGTTTCGACTGGAATGTTGTTCCAGGATCAACAAAATATACTGACCCAAGAACGCATCTAACTCTGCAAAATCAGGCTGTGTTATTTGTTCTACATCAGTGTTATTCGCCTATCATTTCCCTCTGATTTCAGGGATAACTTACGGGAATGGTTAGGTTTAGGGGTAGGGATATGGTTAGGACAGGAATGTCATTCCTAGATCTACAAAATATGTTGACCCAGCAACGCATCTAACTTTGCAAAATCAGGATGTGCGTAAATGTACGTTTTAAGACCGTTTTTTTTTTTACACTTTTGATGTCTTTTCTAGTAAAACACTAGTATTGAAGATCATTAAACTGCTGCCTCAGAAGTCAGTCTGAAATCAGTTTCGTGAGATAATTTATGCAAACGCTGCCTGAAAAGTCATAGGTAACGAGACAACAAGTCAGCTTCCTAATCTTTGAAACGTTGAATTTGGCCTAGGGACAGGGAAAAAATGAAACGATAAAAGGGTTTAGGATATGGCCCCTTTAAGAGCTATACAGTGAGGACAGCTGTGCGAGTGGGTAATTGTAGCTCTTCACAAATGGCGTGGGAGGACGTATTCTCACTCACAGCTCCAGGATGAGCACCACGTCAGTGCGGTTCTCGTAAACGTCATGCAGCATGATGATGTTGGGGTGCTGGAGGTCCTGAAGGATGTCCACCTCTCTCTCGATCTCCTCTCGCCGAACACCTCTCCGGCTCGCCCGACTTTGCCGCTTTTTTATGAACTTTGCAGCATATTCCACACCCGTACTCTTCTCCTTACAGCGTTTCACAATAGCAAACTGCCCACTGAGTAAAAGAAAGAGTGAGAGAGAGAAAAAACATTCAGTTCTTCTGCATAATAAGCCAGATGATGAATGATCTGAGTAATCACTTCAAACATTCATCTCCCCAGGATATGGTTAATAACGCAATAGCACAAGAAGCTGCCACATCGTATCTGTCAGGATTTAAACATTCCAGGGGATTAAAACATTTTCTTCAAACATTACTTTATTTTAAGAAAATAATCAACAGCACAAGAATAAAATGAACATTCGGAACAATGTATATACCCCACTCATTTATCTAGTGACACTTTAGTTTCAGTAAAAGACAGCACTTTTTTCCCCACCTTTGCATTCACTTAGATCTTTAAGTGTGATGCAAATGTGTAGGTTGTAATGACAAAATACATGAAATTAGTGTTGCCAACTATTTTCAATGGGAAGTAGCTCAAAAAGTCGATAAATGTCGCTAGATGACAAAATGTGCCAACTGTCGGCACTTTACATGTTTTCGTTCCTAATCCATGCTCACATACTGTACTTTAATATATAGTTGAATGTCCAATAAAGCTGTCTCATTTAAGCCTTCATAATTTTCTGTCAGACAACAGAGCAAGTATGATATAGTGACTGACTAAATGCTAACCAGTAGTCCAAAAAGTCCCTAGATTTGTCGATTGTCCCATTTTTTGAAAAAATAAAAGTTGTTAAAGGGGTGTGAAAAGTTGCTAATCTAGCTACAAAGTTGATAAATTGACAACACTGAATGCAAATCAACAGACTAATTTTGGCACTAATGTGAGACTTTTGAATCTGAATCTATATCAAATTGAAATACAAATCTGTATCTGATCTGTGAGTAAGGTGTTTTTTAAGCATCACAGTTTGGTTAAACTAAAATGCGCACCTTCTTGTCAAATTCTCCAAAGCTGTTTGCCAAGCTTTCGATTAAATTTCATATTTGAAATCACCAATGAAATCTGACAACAGCTACCTCATAAATTTTGTTTCTAAAAGCTCGAATCATGACAAAACAAAACTGTATTTTTCAGGCTGGATCAAGCTAATGCCCATGCGCAGTCCTAAGTGCGCGTCTCTTTAGGAAGCGTGCGTCTGACTGTTTCTATAGGAACCGGAGCTTCTAATGGCCGCTGCAGTGACGCGATGACTTTACCAATCGGCGATTGGCTCTTATTTAGAAGGTGGGACTTATTCCGCCATATTGCGCATTGCACTTTCTTCGATTCAAAACAATACGAGTGACGCGTCTTGTGTTATTCTATAGTCTTTGCTTGAACATGAATTGACACTGGACTAAAACATCCAAACCCAGAGAGGAGACTTTACCTCCACTGCAAAAGACGACAACATGCCACTGAGACATTACTGGGAATAGTTTCAATAAAAGCTTAATTTCCTTAAATGTAAACAGAAATGCTTGAAATCCTTTAACGCCAACTGGCAGAAACATTAGAAACAAGAGAAAATACTTAACTGGAGCCAAATTAGTGTCAGTCTAATAATAGTCTCTATAATCTCTATTTAGGTGCATCAAATTCAACATATAGCACCACATTTTCCAGTTTAATTACAGAGACTCTTATGCAAGGGATACTGACATCACAAGTATATTAACATATGACCGCCCACGTTCAGTATTTAGTAACTTGGCATAGCTTTGCTCTTAGCCTGTGAAACCCATTGGGTTTGCGCTGTTGAACTGAACAATCAGTTATGCGTTGGATCTTTAATGCTGCAATATGTCTGCAAGGATATTTTGTACTTGAGCTCCCTATAGAAGCTCGGAAAAGAGCATTTCTTGCATAGCGAAAGCCTAAGAGGAAATCCTGCCGCAGGGACGCACGCACCAACTGGGGTCATGGTGTGGGAGGAAAACGCTCTCAGAGAAGAGAGAGACAGAGAAGAGGAATGCCACCCACCCACCGCTTCTATGTCAAAGACGCTTTTGCTTCCTCACGCATGCTTTGAACATTTCAAACAATATCTCCCCAGTCAATCCCGACAGATGAAATATATCTGCTGCTCATGTTATCTATTGGTTTGTATAGACTGTGGGCATTAAAGATTAAAGTAGAAATTAGGGATGCACCAATACTGATTAATGATTCCAGATTCAGCAACGTTCAGGAAGAATGTATAAAGGGTTTTAAAGGGGTGGTTGATCATGATTTCACTTTTTTTAAACTTTAGTTAGTGTGTAATGTTGCTGTTAGAGCTTAAACAAGATCTGCAAAGTTACGACGCTCAAAGTTCAATGCAAAGGGAGATATTTTCTTTTAAAGAATTCTGTTTAAGGACTACAACAAATGGCTGGTAGGGACTACAACGAGTTTCTTCCTGGTTTATTGACATCACTAACCCTAAAATTTACATAAACCCCGCCCCTGAGAACACACAACAAAGGGGGTGAGGCCATGTTGGGCTGCTTTAGAGAAGAGGAAGAGTTGTTGTAGTAGAGTGTTGTTCACATGCCGTCATTTTACGGTCAGTTCAACGCTGGATTTGCACAAAAGATTAACATGACAGCACATGCTAGTCGATGAGTTGAATCAACTTCACAACAACTACATAAATTTATCCACTAACCATTCAAAATCGTCCAGTTTCATTCTAAAAGTTGTAACTTCTTCCTGAGTCTCTCCATCAGTGTCCGACTCCGGTTTGAACAATGTAAGGCTGAACACCGTTACTGATAATCGTCATTTTGGCTGCGTGAGATTGTCCAGCTTTGTTGTTGTTGAGCAACCGAAGCGCGAGCTGTTAAAGCTGTTATAATAAATGATCTGTGGGGTATTTTGAGCTGAAACTTCAAAAAACACATTCTGGGGACACCAGAGACTTATATTATCTTGTAAAAGGGACATAATAGGTCCCCATTAAAGGGGGTTGTATAATAGAAAACAGGATCTTTCTTTCTCTTTTGATATAAAAGTGATTTATCACAATCTGCAGACGTACTCCAATAATACAGAAACTCATTCCTGATGCACATGGACATGGGCAGATTTAGGAAGTGTCTCTGAGTCACGACTATATCTAGCATGTGTCTATCAGACCACAGATCTAGACGGACTGCATCTAAACTGACTAAGCTGGCCGTTCTTGACATCATGCCTCATGTCTGTATGTACATTTGGCCTGGCTCATTATCAGCTGTGACTGGGAAATACTGTCCAACTCCTCTGGTCCTCGTGCCAGACGGCCCGTACCATCACAGAGGGACAGAGCAGAGAGGAGGGATTACGGGAAAATTAACAACAGGATGAGGGGGAACAACAAGGGATGATGTCTTCTCTTTGAAATGTGCGGGATGTTTTGCAAGGTTTCTAAACAATGTCATCTGTAGGAATGTCTTCCAGAAGACCACAGCAGACTATGTAAATAGTGAGTCTTAGCATTCTTAGTTGTTAAAGTCTGATATATATATCTTTCTTTTAATATGTTTCACTTTAAAATGTCACAACATACATTTTGACTATTAGTTCAGTTATAGATAAGACCATGCAAACAACTTTGTGTATCTTTTAAGTACTTCTGTGTTCCTGTTCCCTTTTCTCTGATCTCACATGGGAAGTGTATAAAAACATGATGCTGCAGACTAAAGTTCTGTTTGTCACCTGCTGTTTTTGTTCATGCATCAAGTTCAAATGTGCTGTGAGAATAGGCCGTGTAGATTATGCTCAGTGAGCAGATGATTAGACCATGATTGCAGCCAGTTATTTCCTGTGTTTCACATGAAGCCCCACTGAGAGGTTCCATAAAGGCTGCGATAGGCTGTGTATATAGTATATGTGTGTGTCTCTGTTATCATATCAATACTGGGCTAATGTTAGATCCCACCCTATATCTCTTCTACCTGCTGGTACACATAGGGGAGCTACAGATTTTTTGTCATCCCCATAGAGGGTCATACATTCTTGTGAATCTCATAAAACCTCTCAAGTACATGTCCGAATCACATTTCATCCAAAAATATTTGAAATAAAATGAAGACTGAAGAAGCTCTTTTTGGTTACACTTTGTTTTGATGATCCCCTTTAGACATTTTGCAACTTTGCACCTACATGTCAACTAACTCTCTTTAGAGTCTTAGAAGACTGGTAGGGCAACACCAAAAAGTAATGTGATTGGCTGTTGTACTATGACGGTCGCGTCAGCTCAAGCTTCAGACACGCCCTACGTCAAGCTTTGACACTGACGCCCCGAGTGAATGCAGCGTAATAGTCAGTAGAATGTCTAATAGGGCACCCTCAAAATAAAGTGTTAGCAGATATTAAGCAGACAGTCTACTAATACTCTACTAATACTCTGATGACAGTTAGTTGAAATGTAGGTGCAATGTTACTTACAGTTAGTACAATGTCTAAATTGGACCATTAAAATAAAGTGTTGCCCCCTTTATTCCCCCAGAGTGATGTTATTTTTGACAATTAAGCACATTCTCATTAAAAAGCAGAAAAAAGTCGGCACACCATAGCTCCAAAAATAAGCAAAAAATGTAGTATAAGACTCAGACAAGTCGACTTTTTTGTCGACATGATTTTCCCATAATTCTCATTACCATAAATAAAATGTCATTCTCATTAGTCTGAGAAAAAATATTAAATTGTAAAATATTTATACATTACAGTACTTTTTTGTGTACTACATTAAATTATGCTGATTTAATAAAGAAAAGTTAAAACAGCATAAAAATAGAGTACTAATTGAGAATTAAATGAAAAATCATTACTGAGAATATAGGAATTTCAAAACTAATCAAAAATGTTCAGATTTAATGTTCACAAAATCTGCATTAAGGTTAGAATTAGAGAGAAAAATGTGCCATGAAAATTGTCATGAAAATTCCAAAATGTAAAACATTTGAATGTTTTTAAATATATATATATTCACCGCAGTAATGGTAGACTTTTTTTTTGTTTGTTTGTTCCCAGATGGCACACAGCCTCAAGGCCAAGGGGAATTTTTGTTTTATTGCAAAATCGCAAATATAATAAAGACAGAGAGATGTGTACGCTGAGAAAAGAAACGCTGATTTTAAAAAAACAACAACTTTTATTTCACTCAGAGGACATTTTTCTCACTGAGTCTAATGCGGTTTTCTGTTCATGTAATAAAATCAAGAGAAGAATTGGATTACAGTTCAGTGCCTTTGGCAAACAGAACCGAATAAGTTTGATTGCTAAATCAGTAGGGACTATTGGCCACATCAATAACTATGTTTGTTTAACAACCTATAACCCACTGAGATACAAGGACGCCAAACACTGCGAGGCCTCCGCCTGGAAAAAGGGTCGGGCTGTCCACGGAGAGCTCAGAGGGGCCTATAAGATAAGAGGTTTGCCTCATACACACAGCACAGGCATGGAAAACCAAAACAGTCTGAACAGGAACGTGTATCCCGAGGGATAGCCGGTCTCTCCCAGAGCCATGGGAGAAAGCAAACCTAGACCAAAACAACTCAGCGTCTCAAGTTTTCTTTCCATTTATCACATTAGAGGAATATTTCACCTCTACAAGACACAATAATGTAATTTATAGCCAGTAAGCTTTCAAGTCACAGCACATGAAGATGCAGGCAACGTATGTGTGAAGCAAATCTTAGAGGAATTTACTCAAAGCACATCATTTTCTGGTTAATTTCCTGGTTAAGTATTACTGTACATCTTGAATTTTGAGTGGTTCATATGTAATATGACCCAAAATTACCTTGGTTTGGACAAATGCGGTTGTAAATGAATATTAAGTTATGGTGGATATTCTGAATAAGGTGTTTAAGACCCAAAAATCTGATTAATACAGGAATATTCCAGCCATTTTATGTCGATTTCTAGAAACTGGAATATTGGCTTAATCTGGTTTTGGTTGTAAATATATTTACAAAAAGCTTATATAATTGGAAAATGGCCATATTCTGATTAATCTAACCTCAATTTATAAAAATCGTGTGCACGATTTACTTATTCGCTCCCTCGATTTACTAAATCGTGCGCACGCTTTACTAAGTCGTTCCCCCGATTTATAAATTGTGCGCACACTTTACTAATTCGTTCCCTCGATTTGCTAAATCATGCGCACACTTTACTAATTCGTTCACTTGATTTGCTAAATCGTGTGCACGATTTACTTATTCGTTCCCTAGATTTGCTAAATCGTGTGCACGATTTACTTATTCGTTCCCTAGATTTGCTAAATCGTGCGCACGATTTACTTATTTGTTCCCTAGATTTGCTAAATAGTGGGCACGCTTTACTAAGTTGTTCCCCCGATTTATAAATCGTGCGCACAATTTACTTATTCGTTCCCTCGATTTACTAAATCGTGTGACCACTTTACTAAGTCGTCCCCTCAATTTATAAATCGTGCGAACACTTTACTAATTCGTTCCCTCGATTTGCTAAATCGTGCGAACACTTTACTAAGTCGTCCCCTCAATTTATAAATCGTGCGCACGATTTACTTATTCGCTCCCTCGATTTACTAAATCGTGTGCACGCTTTACTAAGTCGTTCCCCCAATTTATAAATCGTGCGCACACTTTACTAATTCGTTCCCTCGATTTGCTAAATCATGCGCACACTTTACGAATTCGTTCACTTGATTTGCTAAATCGTGCACACGATTTACTTATTCATTCCCTAGATTTGCTAAATAGTGGGCACGCTTTACTAAGTCGTTCCTCCGATTTATAAATCGTATGCACAATTTACTAATTTGTTCCCTCGATTTGCTAAATCGTGCGAACACTTTACTAAGTCGTCCCCTCAATTTATAAATTGTGCGCACGATTTACTTATTCGCTCCCTCGATTTACTAAATCGTGCGCATGCTTTACTAAGTCGTTCCCCTGATTTATAAATCGTGTGCACGATTTACTTATTCGTTCCCTCGATTTATAAATTCACATTTATTTGTATAGCGCTTTTCACAATACGTATTGTTTCAGCAGTGAAACAGTTTAAATTGTGCGCACGATTTAGTAAATCGAGCAAATGACTTAGTAAAGCGTTACTTTTTTTCCTGCATGTCATGTGCGGGGCTCTGTAAAAATGATTGGATTTTGCCTGTAAAGGCATTCTTTCAAACCAAACAAACACTTCACAAACTGATCCTGACATTCAAAAATCCTTGTGCAGGAAAAAATTTGACTTGGTTTGTTTGACAGTGGTGTTAAATGCTTTGTCGGAGGTGCAATTTGCAGAAAAGCTGAGGGAGGAGAGAGGCATCCCATAGCAGGCGTGCCACTAGTCTCTGTTCTAAGCCTGCTTGTGTTTTTGACGGCTGGAGGTCTCAGTGGACTTTCCACTCCCAACAGCTGCTGGTTATTAGCCGGAGGGCCTCACTGGCTGTGCGCTTGACCGAACGGCGCCAGTGCAATATTCAAATGCAGGTCCAGTATGATGGCCTGAGGGGACATTATAACACTGTGTTTCATTGTAACCATGTGTGTATATATGAAAAGCTGTGTCCTCTGCTTTGACAAAAGGATGGAA
This sequence comes from Ctenopharyngodon idella, assembly GCF_019924925.1. Lineage (NCBI taxonomy): Eukaryota > Metazoa > Chordata > Actinopteri > Cypriniformes > Xenocyprididae > Ctenopharyngodon > Ctenopharyngodon idella. Next base: position 18,660,386 of record NC_067243.1, read on the forward strand.
CAGATGTTAATGCATTCTTTATCGATCTTTAAAACAACAGAGAGTGTGTTTTTATCCCATCACAAGGGAACAAGTGCATATTTCACTGAAAAATCAGCATACAGGACCGGAAGAACTCATTTCATGTAAAAACAATAAAATATTATTGCATTATGGATGTCATTTCTTTTAAATCCTGCCAGCCAGTTCCTCTCTAACTGAACACAGACTGTCAACCCTCCCACACAATCTATCATAACAGCTTTTCAACTCCTTCGCTTCACAGCTGCCGAATACTTCCTTTTCAGCACTGTGGACAGATGATTTTTTTGCGGAGAAAACATTAACAGATTCTTCATCACAGCATCTTGTTTGTGCTGCATGAAGCAAAACAGCAGTGGGGGGAAGAATGCAAGGAATGTGCGTTGATGTTACGACAGATCCCCTTTCCTCCAACTCCTTTACTAATTTTTTGTTGATATACACTGGGAGCTTTGTGGTGACTGCGACAGCCTGTGTTTTAGCTTGCTTAAAATAGCTAACTTTACCCAGATACCCCCAATCAGGACTGTATGTCAGCTCAATATAGGGATCCATAGCACCTGTCAGTCACTTCAGTAGTCAGACACCTACATGTCCAGCCTTGAGCGTAGAAAAAACTGGATTCTTCAACATTTTAAATCAAAGCTTTACAATGGAAATAGACTAGTAGACAATATTTGATGCAAATGAAAAGTTTTTACTGTAATATACTGTATAAGTTCACCTGAACAATCAACCCTCTGACATATTAAACGGACTATACTTCTGTCCATTACAGCCTTGTTTCTGTTCATCTCAAATTATATATAACATCCACTCTGAATAAAGTCTACAGGCAGCTGCCTCCTTACATGACTTGATGAAATATGAGTCAAAAATGTCTTGACTAGTGTATTATCAAGTGTGCGGCATGATTACTTATAGTATTAGTCATTGCAGTGTTCACTCTATGACTCATAAAGATACTTTCACTCTGACAGGGCAGAAAAGTTTGAGAATATTCTCCATTAATATAATAAATAACAACAGATTCCTGAGTGGGGACATTATTGACATTAGTGAGTCCCTCGTCACCTGGTTGTCCTCATGACGACAGCCCTGTATAGATGACTCACAGATAAAGTACGCAGCCAGTAAAAATACAGAAACATATGATACCTGGTTATGGGGAAAAAACCCTCACAAACTAAAAGTTGTGCGTATAGTCTGTTGCTATATATGGGAATGATTTGCATGATCTCTTAAAATATTTATAAAATGTCATCTATCATACTGCAGCAGAGACCTGTCAAAATATACAGGACATTACCAAACAGATCAACTCTAAAAAATGCACCAATTCGTCTTTCTTCAATGGCTTTCATCACTTCCTCCTATTGCTTAACCTCAAGACAGTAAAGGGGAAGATGGCATGAGTTGTCTTTTTGTGGCATGAAAAAGAGGGCATGAGTGTTTTTTTTTTTCTGGTGAAACAAGTCTGGCTAAATTTAAAATTGTTAAATGCTGTTCATGGAGGGCCATCCAGCATCATCCGTCTATACTGAGCTCAGCAGCACATGTCGGATGTATAAACTGAATGCTTTATCCAAATATAGGTTTGCTTATGAAAGAGACAGATTTGCCAAAGCCTGCTGACTCAAAAGAACAGTTAAGCAATGTAGCAGGACCACTATGTATGTGGGTTACATAAGAGCTCTTCCTCCATCTTACCTGTCTACTAACAAACTAGCTGGAACTGGTATCTGCGCCACTACTACATAGGAGAGAGTGGGAAAAGATGAGCCATTTTTTTACTTATGTGGTCCTCAAGATATGAGGCAGAAGTACAATGAAAGTATTTCAAGTAATTTCAGGATGTTTCCTATTATTTTAAATGATCAGAATACATCAAAGGGTTCTAAAAAGATGGCTTCTTATAAAAAAAAAAGTGTTCCTCTGGCTCAGTTTACCCCAGGTAAGGGGTAAGTTGATCCGAGTCAGAAGGTGGGTGTAAACTGACCATCTAACTGAATCTGAATCAAACCCATGTGAAATTTAAAAGATAATGTACCTATTTTAAAAACTAATTTAATAATCACATTTCCTTTTACAAATATTCTTTGTTAAATTATTTTACAAATATTTCTTTTATTAAAGCTAACTTAAACAACATAAAACCAACCAAATGAAGTTGAAATTTCAGTATGTTTAATTGTTTGCATTTCTGAAACAATATGTTGAACACCAAAGATGTAACCTTCCCATAAACAGACTAAACAGAGAGTTTGTTGAGTAAAATTAAATAAAAACTAAATAAGAATGAATAAATGTCACTGAAACTAATAAACATTTTAGTCAAAAGGTTCTTGACATGGTAGTTTTTCTGCAATGTCGACCATGTCAGGCCATTAGAGACTACAGGTGGAAAGATATGATTAAACATCCTCTGGTTCATATCAGAGAAGGATTTGGTATACTTGTACACTGTTCCTATCAAATAAACTCGAAAATAAAGATAAACTAAACCAGTTGCGTAAAATTACATTGAAATGACACCAGTTTATACTTCAGATTTAACTTAAATTCAATGCCTTATGGTGGGGTAAGTTAAAACGCTGGCTCAATTTACCCCACAGCATTTGGCTCACTTTGCCCCATAGCTGCCATTTTAGGAAAAGCTAGCTAGCTTACCAATTCAGAATAATATTTAGCTAAATGACTTGCATGGTTTTATACGTTGCTAAATCACCAATATTCATCACAAATATTTTTAGGTCACTCTAGATCAACCAAGATACAGGGGGTGGGTCAATTTACCCACTGGCTCATCTTACCCCACTCTCCCCTACTATATACTAACTGGATTACATGAATCCAAACCTTAAGCTAGTTCACACTGTCAGTCCAAATCTGATTCTTTGTGTATCCGATTGGAATCTGATTGTGTAACGCAATTGTTCAGATCCAATTTGTGTGTCCCATGCCGCTCTTTCGTTTTTCCGGAATGTCTGCATTGGTTTCTATGGCAATGACGTTGTGTTGCTAGGTACACGCCAAAAACAACAACAACAACAACCGCAACATGTAGGGGTTTGCAATACAGATGGTGTCTTATTTACAACATGATATTTTGTAGCCGCCGCGCTGGACTACTGCTGTTGTCTTCGCCGGTCTCAAAATATCTCTCCGATATATTGTCTTTTTTTGCTGTCCGGCACTTTGCAACCACGCAACCTTGTTTCTGCAGCGACTTAAACCTCATAAACCACATGAAATCCAATCAGAGCAGTCAGACTGAAACTGATATCCAAAAATGCGATTTGAATAGGATTTCAAACCACATATGAATGTAGCTCGAAACAGATTTGTAAAAATCACATTTAATGTGATTTATTGCCGTTCACACTCGTTAAATCTGATCTGATTTCAATCGGATATGCACAAAAATCGGATTTGGACTTATAGACATTTAGGCTACATTCACACTGCAGGCCTTAGTGCTAAATTCCGATTTACTGCTCAGATCTGATTTTTTTGTATAGCTGTTCACATTGTTACGTTAAATATGGCCAATATCAGATTCCAGTGTGAACATATCATGGTCCTGGACTGACCCGGATGCACAAAAGAATAATAAAAAGACGTCACGCAGCACGCTGTCATACAGAAGTAAACACGGAGGACATTAAAGTAAGCGATTACGCATTTATTTATAGTGTGATCTGCCGTGGAAGCCAGCGAATTTATGCACAGGCAGTATTAAAAACAAAGATGAGGATGTGAAAAAGGAAAGCAAAGATTTTAAACAATTTACGAGTCCTCATATTTTGCTTGTAGAGCTGTCACTGATGTCTCTTATGAGCTCTGACACATCCACTGTCCTTCCTGACTACCTTTCGCAACTGTCTTGATAACTTCGGGTATTTAAAATCTTTGGAGTGACTCCCATGAGCGCAGAATTGTGACGAATGTCGATCTAGAGTGACTTAAAAGTCGCATTAATTCAAATTTGACTGTTCAGACTGAGCTCGTATTACAAAACATCTGACCTGGAAGTGGCCTAAATTGGAATTGAAAAGATCAGATCCCATGTGGTTTGTGCTGTTCACACTGTCACGCGAAAATATGAGCAAAAAAAAAAAAAAAATCCGATTTGAGCTACGTTTGCCTGCAGTCTGAATGTAGCCTTAGACGCTATTTAATTTGATTCAAAAGATGAAAGTGAGGCTGTGTGTGATAGAAGTACAATCTTGTTAATGGGCTTCATTCATAAAATACTGAGTAGGTACTACATTTGAATTTGAACTCACTTTGTGTTCTATATAGTATGAATATGGGTAGTATGAATGAAATTCGGATGTACTACATCCGCCATGTTGTTACTGTCATGTGACCTACCATTGTCAGTTGCGTCGCTTCACTGCCATTCATAAATCCTCTCCAGTGGCCTCATGGGATAGTAAAGTGTCCATTGAATGCACACTTCAGAATCTCAGCGGAAGTAGTAGGTCATTCAGGTACTTTTCGCCTACTTTTTTTCGAATACTATGTATTCGGACATACTACTCTTTTTCGCATACTATATAGTAGGGAAGTATTCGAATATTTGAGTGCTAATCAATGTTTAAAAAAAGGCTAAATTAAATCTGTTCATCATATAAAGTGATTGTGTCTCTCTCAAGAAGACTTGGAATAAATCATTCGTTTCATATGGATTTATTTTACGATCCCTTTATGAATGTTGTGACGTGTTATAGTTTTTGGGTGAAATCTCTCAGATTTCATTTAAAATATCGTCATTTGTGTTTCGAAAGATGAATGAAAATCTTATGGGTTTGGAACGACATGAGGGTGAGTGAACCAACCCTTTTAGGCCGTGTCATATTGTTAATATATTCTCAATACAGCTATACCTTATAAGCAAAGGTGGTTAGTAATGCAATGTTGGATTTACATCACCATCTTTCTTAAATGTCTTCTCTTTTTAAATTAAATTTGCTATAACAAACATGTACAATGACTGAGACAACTTGTACACTATCATCAGTCCATAACGGAGATTCCTATCATCTATGAGTAAAGCCCCTATCAGCACCAAGCCCCCACCTGCAAGGAACGAAATGGTTGTGTAAAAGGGTCTCATTTGTCCCACATCGCCAACCTTTGAAGCAGGTGATTCATGCGGTGCTGTGACAGCCAGTCTCCTCCAACCCACACGGAACACGACGGTGGGTGGGAGTTTGTGAGTGTGAACAACTCTTTGCGTTTAAGTGTCTTTATGTTTCCCTTCAGTATCTCTCTCGCTGTCCTCTTCTTACAGACATGTTTGCAGCTGCTAGTGTGTTACAGATCATCACACACAGCTCTGTGAAACCACATATGAGCTATTTCCTCTTTCACACGCAAGATACGTGTCTGTGTGCGTGAGTAGTATTTCCACCTCAAACGCAGCTGACCCTCCATGACATGTCTGTGGGGATTGAGGTATCATTCCGAAACAAGAAACCAAAACATTGCAAAGAGAACCAACAATTTCAAATTTCTAAGCTTGAGTATCTAGAGGACCTGATTGCTATTAACACACATTGCTAACAAGCTAACAACCTTTAGCTTTTGTATGTTTTGTCATCACTAGATACTAGATAGTCATCACTACAAAATGAGGTTTATTGTATCTTCTCTGCTGTAAAAATCACTATTGGCTCATATTTAGGCTATTAAATGAATACTAAGTATAGGTGTTAAACCTAACACTTAAGCTCTGTACTAAGCTGTCATGTGTCTATGGCTTACAAAGGAAACGGCCTTCTAATACAGCATCCTAACGATCACAGAACCAGATAAGTGACTAATTTGAAACACTCTACACAAACATCAACTCAACACCCTAAAAGTGCTCCATACAGGCGATCTCAGTTAGCATTTGATATCAGTAGAGTTAGCATGTTGCTAAGCTAACAACACAATAGAGGGTATGCATTGACGTCACTTTCCTGTCGGAACAAGCCCCCTCAGCCGAACTGAGTGACAAAACGTGAGTAAAAAAAACGATTATCGGTTTAAACTAAAGGTTGGACACGATATAGTGTTCTTTACAACTTACCAAAGATCCATGGATATTGACATGCAGCCAGGAATCGTATTTCCTGACATTTAGATGTGCCTGATTTCGACGCCGGGGAAATACATAAAGCAAATTTGCCTGGAAACGCGAATAAGGTTTTTAAAAGTGTAAAAAAACATAATGGAGACATAATTAATTTTGATGTTTCATTAAGTGTTAACAATGAGATTATGTTGTTTTTATAATCAATTAACACTGACTTTGTCATTTTTTTACAAGATGGACAAAATTTGTCACCAAAAAAGTCATTCGATTTAACCATAATTTCGGTTTTACCGAATGACACGCTTGGTTATACCGAATGATGATATTTTCAATCAATGCTAACAGGCTGATATCTAGCTAGCTATCTTGTTAGCTTGTTAGCTAGCTGGCAAAAGGACAATCAAACATTTTATATTTAGTACAAGTTTTTAAAATATTACAACATTTTCCATGTTTTATAGCGGTTGTACCGAATGACCTGATGTTTCGGGACATGCGTATGAGCAAGTGAAAACATGAATTTTTGAAATAGTTAAAAGAGAGTTAGTTACTTTGCTTCACGACCATGTGGTCCTGTGCAGGTGTCTGAATGATGTCACATCCTGTCACATGATACTGAACGCATGACTTGATTGAAAATGGTCCCTTTATATTGGTTACTCCGAATGACACCAATGAAATTCATTTTTCATTATTTCTCATAACAAAGCAACGACTTCTACACAAAATTTTAATACCATTTTGCACTATGTTGATATATGATGCCAATCATGCCAGAATAAAAAATATATACATTTATTACATTTTAAGATATTTTAATCACAAATAAAATGGTATTGACCTTTGGACGGTTAAACCGAATGACCTTTTGACACTTCAAAATCTTTAAAATACCTTTATATGTAGCAAAATATATTTAAAACCTTTTGGATTCAATAAAAGAGATCTAGTTGTACTACCTTACATATTTTGGATGTCATATCTTTGTTTTTTATTATTATTAAGGTAGGTGTAAATCCGGGTGGTCACTTATATCAATGTTATATATATCATCCAGTCCTAAAACTTGTATTGTTTTTGTCAGTCTTTATCGAAAAACATCCAATTATGCAGAATATAAGATGGTAAATATTTAATTGATGAGTTGTCAACACAATATATAACAATTCAATATATAGAGTATGATTTTACCCCGAAATTCAACATTTTGACACAAAATGGTAACTGCAAATCCACATTTCGCTGCCTGGAATCCAGTTATTTCTGTGAATTGCAGCGATCCATTCTCTTTTCTTTAGCTCTCGGCAGTCTGTAAAAATATCTCATATTTCTTGTCAAATCTATTTGTACAGTCAATCGCAAAACTCTTTCCTGTTTTAGAAGTGCTTTGTGTGTTTTTCACTGCATTCACACTGAAAACTAATGCTGCCACATTAGTCTTTTGCAACTCAGTGGGCGTAACCAACCACAGTCATTCCGGCCGACGGTGACATCACGTGCATACCTCGATACTCTAATAAGCATAAAATACATAGCATAGCATACACGAATATTGGGTATAATACAACAAAAATACTAAAAATACTCAATGTAACAAATATATTTTTAACACTTCTCCCACTTTCTCCACCATCTTTTCACCATTTTTTCCACCTAACTGAGCTCATTGCAATGCATTCACATAAAGAACATGTGAATTTGGCCTGGGAGATGATAAAATGGTCGAAAAAAAAATCCCATAGGCTCACACTGAAAGAGGAAACCAAGCCATTTCTAGAGACCAGAATATCATAGAGAATTGGAGATGGGCTCTTTCAATTTAAGGTCCATTCACACCAAGGAACAATTCTAACTCTATGAGAATAGGGAAGTCCACACCACAACTATATCAATAATGACACAGAAGAACAATTTTGTTGGAATCACTTTCACTTCCAGCTGATGAACCATAAGAACATAAACAGAATCCATCCTGCTTTAACAAGCTTGAGCTTAAAGGAGCAGAGGACAAAACCACAGCAAGCTTATAATAAACAAAACACTATTGTCTGTTGGTGTGGATGCAAATATAGTTAGTTATTTTTATAGTTATCGTTCTTAGAGTGAACGTGCCTTTAGGCCAGTAAAGCATACCAATATGTAGGCCTATGCTATTATGCTGTTAGCTAAGCAACATGCAAACTGTTAAAGGGTTAGTTCACCCAAAAAATGAAATTTCTGTCATTAATTACTCACCCTCATGTCATTCCAAACCTGTAAGACTTTTGTTCAACTTCAGAACACAAATGAAGAGCTTTTTGATGAAATCTGAGAGATTTCTGTAGCTTCATTAACAGCTACGCAACTGACACTTTGACGCTTCAAAAAGTTCATAAAGAGATCGTAAAACTATTACATATGAATCAAGTGGTTTAGTCCAAATTTTCTGAAGAGACACAATCACTTTATATGATGAACAGATTGAATTTAGGCTTTTATTTACATAGAAACATTCATCAACTCACACATCAGTTGTGGTAAACGGAAGCTCAAGCACGTTTGATTGACAAGTGCGAGAACCAATGAGGTTCATTCTCTTGTTAAGCAGGTTCGGTTGAGCTTCTGTTTATGTTCGCTGATCAATGTTTATATGTGAATAAAAGCCTAAATTCAATCTGTTCATCATATATAAAGCGATCGAGTCTCAATTCATAAACCGCTCAATTCATATGGATTAGTTTTATCTCTTTATGAACTTTTTGAAGCATCAAAGTGTCAATATCTGTCAATGGAGGGACAGAAAGCTCTCAGATTTCATCAAAAAGATCTTCATTTGCGTTCTGAAGATGAACGAAAGTCTTACAGGTTTGGAACGGCATGAGGGTGATTAAATGATGACAGAATTTTGATTTTTGTGTGAACTAACCCTTTGATATCAAATGTGAGTTCTTCAGAAAATGTAGCCCTGGCCCTTCATTAATATAAAGTAACTCCCTCCCTGTAAAGGTACAGCACTATCAGTCCCGTTCTCAGTTACAGTCCTGCAAGGGAGGTCAGGTATCTCATCTAATCCAGGGTGTGTCATAGAAACTGTGCCATTGAGTGGGACACAAAGCCATCCAGGCAGATGGCTGAGCTGTTACATATTGCAAACAATAACCAACATCTGTCTTTCTACCCATAGTACCTCAACTGGGAAGTCTCTGTGACAAAAGGGAACAACCTTTCCGAATTACGGGAGGATGCCTTTTACGTAGTTTTATGGCCTTTCTTGCACATTTTCAAGTTTTGATAAGGAAAACCATTGACAGATAAGTGCCAAAGGGTGACTTTCTGCAACCTATAGCCAGGGGCAAGACACGACAGTCACCTGGGTGTGAGACTACACCTTTCCTGAATGTTCATGTTGTTTAGCACTTCCTGTCCTGTCTGGATGGATTTGCAACTTCCTTCTGCTGAAATAGTAGAAATGCTGTTATTATAACAGGTTTTTTTGCATTAATAAGTGTTAGGCTTGCCGCTTGCCTGTTGGGGCAGCTTTTAAGGGGAGTGTGCTTTGTATGAGAGAACAAAACATGACTCAAGAATGAGAACAGGTGCCAAGGGAATGGAGGGTGGGGGGGCTCACGTTTTTGTTCAGTGGACTGTAGATCCTTCCTATATTTTTTCAATGAATATCTCATTTTTAAGATCAATAAATGTAATATGATAGTTCTTCCAGAAATGATAAATGTCTTTGTGTTTTGTTTGTGCATAAAATGAAAGTCCAAAAAACACAAACAGAAAACAGTTAAAGTTAAACAGTAAAAAGGATGGATAAACCTTTTTAAAATTCATGTGCCCTCATAATCTTTAATCAAAATAACTTCCCCCCCCCTCTTGCAACCACATCTCTTATCTGATGATATGTTTACTGGAACAAGGGCAGGGCACCTGTCAATCACATGACATCACAGCAATAGCAATTGACAATGATCCAATCGAATCCCAGTGGACAAAATCAAGTCCCACCCTACTTTTTTTTTTTCGAGAAGCGTTTTACTCGGATATACATCACAATAGGGAAGAAAAGACTATCGCAACTTCTGTTTCATGGCGACTTTAAGATTATTGACAACAATATAATAATTGAAGCGACCCCAAATAACATGATATTTAGCCCCTGGAATGCGGATTTTACCAGGGGAACCCCGCCAATAACGCGGATTTTACCCCCCAGAGCGCAATTTTTACCGGGGGACCCGATTGGGCTAATTTTGAGTAGCAATTGGCAGGTTTTGCTGTGAATACCTGGCAACCCTGCCATTGACTTTCATTGTATGAACAAAAACAGTTGGAACATTCTTCAAAATATCTTCTTTTGTGTTCCACAGAAGAAAAAAGTCAATTTAAAACAACATAAAGGTACGTAAATGATTATATAATACTTTGTTACTGTCCAGTGATCACTGTCCAGTGGCTTGTCAAGTTATAAGGGAAAACCTTTCTTTTCCCAAATTCTAGCTCACCAGATTTTAACCTGTCCTGTAAATATCCTTCATACAGCTCACCGGCTAGTCAACAACAAACAAAAGCTGGAAGCAATTATAAGACATCCTCAGACAACCAATCATATGACTCACCTTCCAAGTTCTTCACCAATATCATAGAAATCCTCCACTTTTTGTTGCTTGAACACAGCCATTCCTAATGTCCTCATTGATGATGATGTCTCGGTAAACAAGGGACAGCAGGCCAAATCTGTCTTAAAATGTCCCTCGAGAAGCACACAAGCTCAGAGAAGTTCTGTTGAATTGTTGGGTGCAACTCTGAAAGTCAAAGACACTCACATAAGCACATGTTCCAGCATGCTGCACTGCATTCCTTCACTTGCAATAAGGTGTAAGAAAATAGATTGGATTTTCCTTATTAGGACGTATAATTCAATGTGATAATGTAAAAAAAAACCCTTGGCACTTCAAGTTTAGCTTACTGAAGAATAAAATGTCAAAGCAGACGTACATATCAAGTCATTTAAAGTGATCAAATGGCTTTCTTTAGGGAAAAATGAGGGTTCAATGTCATGAGAATTATCAGGTGAAATTGAGACTGATCTCTAGGTGTTTAAATGCCAACACACAGCATTAGTGTTCTGACAGGCTGACTGCACTTACAGTTTTATTGTTACAAAAGTAGAATATATTGATAATATTATGATAAATATTTACCTCATATACTGTTCCTGTTGTTTGTTATACTCTATTACTATAAGCTGCATACCCAGCTAACAAACATATGTACTAAGAACGTTTTCTATCCTTCCCATTAAATTATGAAAACATTATATACCTACATAATGTGCTCTGAATTTTCAAAATGACCAGTTTTATAAACGTTTTAAAACATTTTTGGCTCTGCAAACTTTGAGGGAACCTTCCATTTGTTAATTTTGCAGACATTTTTAGAAAGTTAGCGACATTTAAAAAAACGGAATTTAAAAACGTTCCATAAAGTTATTAAAGAACAGATAACTCTGAACAAACGTTCTATTAATGTAAAAAGAACGCTTGTTCACAACTTTGCCAGAACGTTAGAAAAGTTCTGAGAACGTTCGCTTTTTGCTTGGTAATGACCATGAGAAACATTCACACAATAATATCCTCCTCCTATTTGATTGTTCACAAGTTTTACAAGAAGACACGAACTACAAGAAGCGTTTACTTTATTCGATATTGTAAATGAGTAAAAACATATAATAGGCTATATAATAATAAAATGGGATGTCTTACCTTTTTTTTAAGAAATGACTCTTATATTACTGTATTCCGCTGACATTTGTAGCATATTCCCGTGTCTGAGCTCGTCTTATGCGCGAGTCGCGCTGTTCAACTGGAGACTGCATGAGCGAACGCACGCGCTTATGTTGTCAATCTCGAGCTCGCTCACGCGCCACCTGTTGAGCGCAGCGGTGATGTCAGATTGGCAAATCTTTCTAGTGAATCAGATGAACCGTTTCAAACACATCGTCATTTAGAAATTGATTTGAATAGTTCGTTTTCTAATCAAAATGCTATTTTAAACTTGATTTCAGTCGTTTTTTTTAATCTAATGGATATTTTAATCATTCAAACTTAGATTACTCGATATATTTCGGCTTTCTCCACAGCATGTTTGTGCTCTTGTTCCAAACGACAGTGACATGCGATTTATTCCTTCAAATATTCAGTTTTTAAGCTTTGTGCCATGTATTGGATAGACATGAAGACTGTAGCTCGACAAATACACAGAACATTTGGAGTAAATCAATGACTTGACTAGAGTGGAAACCTTACAAATAATATTTACTGGAAATAAATGACAGTTTAATAAATATACGAAATAGGGTTTTAATAAATAGCAAGATATGTAAATTATTTCGAGTATATTCTACGCTTCAGCAGACATGACTGCTGAAGCGTAAAATATACTCGAAATAATTTACATATCTTGCTATTTATTAAAACCCTATTTCGTATATTCTACTGCTGAAGCGTAGAATATACTCGAAATAATTTACATATCTTGCTTTTTATTAAAACCCTATAATGTCTGATTCGAGTCGGCCAATTCATTTGGTTCGGTTCCTTTTCAGTGAACCCGGTTCGCGAATCAGTTTGTATCAACTATGAATGATTTATTAGGGCATGCTGTGAATTTTGGAGTCAGGGATACTATATAAATAATTTAGCCTACCGTCTTTATTGCTTGTGTTTAGTGTATTATGTATGCACTGTTGTCGCCATCTGCTGGACATAATAAGCAACAACAGAGGTGCATCTGTATGAGACACTAATATATAGTCGATAAATAATGTATGGGTCATTGACGAATAAGGTTTTTAAAAGTGTAAAAAAAAAAAAAAAAAAAAAAAAACATAATGGAGATATAATTAATTTTTAAGTTTCATTTAGTGTTAACAATGAGATTATGTGGTTTTTATAATCAATTAAAACTGCTTTTGTCTTTTTTTACAAGATGGACAAAATTTGTCACCAAAAAAGTCATTTGGTTTAACCAAAATTTCAGTTTTACCGAATGACACTTTTGGTTATACCGAATGACGGTATTTCCAAACAATGCTAACAGGCTGATATCTAGCAAAAGGACAATCAAACATTTTATATTTAGTACAAGGTTTTTAAAATATTACAACATTTTCCATGTTTTATAGCGGTTGTACCGAATGACCTGATGTTTCGGGACATGCGTATGAGCAAGTGAAAACATGAATTTTTGAAATAGTTAAAAGAGAGTTAGTTACTTTGCTTCACAACCATGTGGTCCTTTGCAGGTGTCTGAATAATGTCACATCCTGTCACATGATACTGACCGCATGACTTGATCCAAAATGGTCCCTTTATATTGGTTACTCCGAATGACATCAATGAAATTCATTTTTCTGGACATTCTTTCTCATAACAAAGCAACGACTTCTACACATAATTTTAATACCATTTTGCACTATGTTGATATATGATGTTATAAAATCATGCCAGAATAAAAAAATATATACATTTATTACATTTTAAGATATTTTAATCACAAATAAAATGGCTGTATTGGCCTTTGGACGGTTAAACCAAATGACCTTTTGACACTTCAAAATCTTTAAAATACCTTTATATGTAGCAAAATATTAAAACCTTTTGGATTCAATAAAAGAGATCTAGCTGTACTACCTTACATACTTTGGATGTCATATCTTTGTTTTTATTATTATTAAGGCCTTATTATTAAGACCCGTCGCGTCATTACCCAAAAAATGAAGAGTATATTTTCAGATGCTGCAATATTTAATGTTTTAAAAATGACCATCACAAAAACAGGAACTCTATTGTTGTGCTAATGCAGTATTTCCTGTGAAACGGTTTGTTTTCATGTAGGAAGACTTGGTATTGTTCACGGAGAGTGCAGCTGCTGTTACTGGCGATAAAGATAAAAACTACACAACAATTGTATGCAATAGAAATTTATTGTATAATCATGCATAAGTAAAAAAAAACAAAAAAAAAAACAGAACTGGATGATTATAGTGACGCAAGTTTCAGTAACATTTCTTAAGAATTCAATAATTTTGTATACTCATAAAGGCCTGTGCAACAGCAACAAAGACGGTTTGAAATCATAGCTTACTCACTGAACACGTACAGCTCACATAACATACTTGATGGCTAAATAACATGGGTAATATGAAAAAAATTCAGAAACAATGAATCTCCCAACAATGTATATAAAGAAGAAATATGTAAATGAGGGATTAGACTGTCTTAAAATAACATAAAGAAGAACTAATTTTCTTTATAAGGGCAGTGTGGATGACAAAATCTACGTCCTACATGTAAAACCTTGTTTATTATGAGAGACCAGCTCTCAAAGTAAACCAAACCAGACCACCAGTTTTACATCTTTGTTCGTCATTTGCAGTCAAACCAGCAGGTGTTAAAATGTATAATATGCGTATTATATCATAATGCAATGGCATAGAAAAGAGATTAACCACACTAAATGTGAAGTAGACGAACATGCACTGATATTTAAAAGTTTTTCGAAGCATACGTGTGTGAAAAAAGATAACTTTCCATGTACATTTTGGCTTTGAAGTCAAGAAAAGTGATACTAATAACATTCCCTCATTATACAGGCCCTTATGGATTCTTATTATTACATTTTCGATTTTAAGTGAATTTCAGCACGTATATTTGAAACTTTTGACAAAAACAAAAATACTAGTTCACATTTTCCATATTATCTTCATTTTAAGCAGCTTTTTTGTGGACTTTAGACTAAAATGATAACTATAACAACATTAAATTATTGTTGGAATACTTAAACATGAAGAGAAGAGGACAGAAACAAAGGAAACATACATGTAACAAATGTATCTAAACAATTAAAGTACCAACGAGACTGCAGGAAATGTGCATTGTGCTTCTAGAACCTAAACACACAAGAGCTGATACTTGTGAAACACTTTAACATGTAATTCTGAGATATTTGGTTTGGCAATGAGCAGACAGGAAGATCTATCTTGTGAAATGTTCATTATTGTGCTCGCCTCGTATGTGCACTTTTCAATGCCTCGATTGGACAGTGAATTAAGTGGAGGTTATTAAAGGGTTAGATCACCCAAAAATAAAAATTATGTCATTAATTACTCACCCTCATGTCGTTCTACACCTGTAAGACCTTCGTTCATCTTCAGAACACAAATTAAGATATTTTTGATATAATCAGATGGCTCAGTGAGGCCTCCATTGCCAGCAAGATAATTAACACTTCCAGATGCCCAGAAAGCTACTAAAGACATATTTAAAACAGTTCATGTGACTACAGTAGTTTAACCTTAATGTTATGAAGCAACGAGAATACTTTTTGTGCGCCAAAAAAAATAAATAATGACTTTATTCAACAATATCTAGTAATGGGTGATTTCAAAACACTGCTTCATTCAAAGCTTTACGAATCTTTTGTTTCGAATCAGTGGTTCGGAGCATGAAAATCACATGATTTCAGTAAATGAGGCTTTGTTATGTCATAAGTTTTTGGAAATGTCAATGGTTCACCACTGGGGGGCGTGACTTTGGCAGTTTGATACACGCTCCGAACCACTGATTCAAAACAAAAGATTCGTAAAGCTTCGAAGCTTCATGAAGCAGTGTTTTGAAATCGCCCATCACCAGATATTGTTGAATAAAGTCATTATTTAGTTTTTTTGGCACACAAAAAGTATTCTCGTTGCTTCATAACATTAAGGTTGAACGACTGTAGTCACATGAACTGTTTTAAATATGTCTTTAGAAGCTTTCTGGGCATCTGAAAGTGTTAATTGTGTTGCTGTCAATGCAGGCCTCACTGAGCCATCGGATTTGATCAAAAATATCTTAATTTGTGTTTCGAAGATGAAAGAAGGTCTTACGGGTGTGGAATGACATGAGGGTGCAGAATTTTTATTTTTGGGTGAACTAACCCTTTAAATGACTCAAATGTGAATGAACAGTACCGAATGTTTAGAAAGAGGGCAAGTCTTATAAACCTGAATTTGATTTATATCAAATTATCATACAGTATAATATGTGTTGACATGATTACCAATAGTATGTAAACAAATGATACGGTTTAATAAGTGCGACTGAAAGAGAAAAAAAACAAAAACAAATGTTTGTGTTTGGTAATATGTCCAGCATAATGCAAGCGAATCAGAATTCTGACACTTGCACCAGCACAATCATTACTACCTAAATAGTTACTTTAATACTGATTTTGGTCAATATGTACAAATGGAAGAAATGTTGGTCAAGCAATTAAAAGACAATGAAAAAGGCATCCAATTTTGATTAATCAAAAGGAATACTGTTCTTTGGTCTCTTGAAGTCACAGTTTGTTGAATAAAATACATTGAAAATAAGACACATTGTGATTGGCTAATGCTTTTCAGGTCTGTTCCCTTATTAGCTGTGGTTCAGCTGTCTTCCTCGTCGTCACTGATGAGTGTGCGGCCATCCAGGGTGGTGTCTCGCTCCCGCAGGAAAGTCTGGCGGATGGCTTCCAGCTCGGTGAGCTCCAGACGGACCTTCTCCAGGTGGAATGTGCGGCGGTTCTGGATCTGCCTCAGTGGGAATGGGTTCATATCCACAAAGGCCATGCTCATCAACTTCCTAAAAGAAACAAATAATTATGATACCAATTATGATACTGGCCACTTTATCGGTACACCTGTTTAGCTGCTTGTTAACGCAAAAATCAGCCAATAACATGGCATGTATTTAGGCATGTAGACATGGTCAAGACGATCTGTTGAAGCTCAAGCCGAGCATCAGAATGAGGAAGAAAGGTGATTTAAGTGACTTTGAATGTGGCATGATTGTTAGTGTGAGACGGGCTGGTCTGAGTATTTTAGAAACTGCTGCTGATCTACTGGGATTTTCACACACAACCATCTCTAGGATTTACAGAGAATGGTTTGAATAAGAGAAAATATCCAGTGAGCGGCAGTTCTGCGCACCTTGTTGATGATATATATGAGTAATAAACAATTAATCAACAAACTAATTAAACCACAAGGTGCGATCCAAAATGTCACCATAAACAAATCACAAAACTACAACTGTAATGTTTCCAAAACATTTCTAAACATTCTTTAAAAAAAATAAAATAAATAATATTATAAAAAATAATAATAATAATAAATAATAACACAAATTAAAATATTATTTATCTACTTATTATTAAAAACAATATAATAATAAATGTATAAACAAAGTCATTATACACTCTGTTCCAAATTATTATGCAAGTAACATATCAGTAGGATTTCAGTACAATAAACATTCAGATTTTAGTTTTTCTAAGAAAGTGTTTGTTTGTTTATTTATCCATGTCTTTTTAGATAACTGGTACCAATCTCAGACAAAATAATTTGCCAGGTCTACTTAGGTCTATGGAAACCCTACTTAGAGGTTGTTCCACATTATTAAGCAAGTCACAGTTCTCATGCAATATGGGGAGGAAGAAAGATCTTTCTGAAGATGAAAAGCATGAAATGGTGCAATGTTGTGCAAAAGGCATGAAAACTGAATGCAGATTATTGAAGTAGCATAAGATTTGTGAGTGATTTAGAGCACAGCAGAACTCGGTCAGATAAAGGCTTATTAAGGAAAGTTTCTGTCAAACAAGTTAATTGTATTAAAAGGGCAGCTATGAAAAAGCCAGTGTTGAGCAGCAAACAGGTATTTGAAGCTGCTGGTGTCTCTAGAGTCTCAAGAAGCTCTCCATGCAGGCTGGCAGTTGTGCGTAAAGATGCATTTCAGCCACTCCAAACCAAAGCTCACAAAGAGAAACATTTATAGTGGGTTCAGAAATACATTTTCAAACAGTTTTATTGCTGTGGTGTTTTTTTGCAGCATGGGATAGTGCATAGTGCATTGTATTTCAGAAGGCACTATCCTCCTTTTTATACCATAACTGAAAATGGCCAGTTATAAACTCCACATATCCTGCAGAAGTCGTTTTGACACCCTCAGAGACCCCAAAGGGACCTTCCATCTTACTTCCCAATATTCTAGCCCAAATCATCACCCACCAGCTCCCTGCTGACGTCGCAGTCTTGTTGGAACGTGGTGGCCATTCACCAACCATCCAGAAATCCATCCATTTAGACCATCCATTGTAGTATGGCATTCGTCAGTGAATAAAACTATTTAAAAATGAGTCTTTATGTATTTCTAAACCCACTGTAAATGTTTCTCTTTGTGAGGTTTGGTTAGAGGTGGCTGAAATGCAACTTTACGCACAACTGCCAGCCTGCATGGAGAGGTTCTTGAGACTCCAGAGACACCAGAAGCTTCAAATACCTGTTTGCTGCTCAACACTGGCTTTTTCATAGCTGCCCTTTTAATACAATTAATTTTTTTGACAGGAACTTTCATTAATAAGCCTTTATCTGATGAGTTCTGCTGTGCTCTAAATCACTCACAAATCTTATGATAATTCGATAATCTCCATTCAGTTTTCACACAATATTAGTTGTTTTCATGCCTTTTGCACAACATTGCACCATTTCATGCTTTTCATCTTCAGAAAGATCTTTCTTCCTCCCCATATTGCATGAGAACTGTGACTTGCTTAATAATGTAGAACAACCTCTAAGTAGGGTTTCCATTTACCCAAGTAGACCTGGCAAATTATTTTGTCTGAGATTGATACCAGTTATCTAAAAAGACATGGATAAATAAACAAACAAACACTTTCTTAGAAAAACTAAAATCTGAATGTTTATTGTACTGAAATCCTACTGATATGTCACTTGCATAATAATTTGGAACACAGTGTAAAATCACTATTTTGACAAAAAAATCTAAATAATAAAAACAAAGTCACACAATTATTGTATTTTCATGATCATACACACCTTGCATCCAAGATGGTACGTGTAAAGTACCGAAGGTACTTGAAAATGGTCATGGGATCCTGGAGCTTTAGAAATTCCTCTTCTTTGTACTTGAAGAGTGCAAGAGCAAATCGGAACATTATCTGGCAGGGTAAAAAGAAACGTCAAAAAATGTCAGCAATCATGGAGTACAACTGTCACCCTGAAACAATCAGACTCATTATGGAAATTAATAAAAAAGGTGAGTATATTAGTATTATTATCTGTATTAAGTATCATACATTAAGTTAAGGATTTACAATGCTCATTTTAGTTTTGTCAGTACATGTTTCATGTCATCTGGTTTTGTGGTTATATAAACTGTGCAATGATTACCACCAGGCTTCGAGGTATCTCTAGGGCCCTGTTTATACCTGGTATTAGGATGCGTTTTGGTCAATCGGATCACAAGTGGACGACGCTAAATAAGTACAGGTGTAAACGGGGTGTAAAACATTTTGAGCTTGTCCACTTCGACCAGTTCCAGAGGTAGTCAAAAACGCATTCGACCGGATTGCTTTCATAGCTTTTCAAATGCATTCAAACAGCCACTAAAGACCGCCTACTCTCCGCCAACTGACCCAACACGTAAACATTATGGGAAGCACGCCATTCAGATGGGATTTAAACTTTGTCGACTGAAGACCCAAGTTTGGTTTGAAGATGAAAAATGAACCAAGCACAATGTTCTCTCACCATTTCTGATTTCAAACACACACTCTGAACGCTGTAGTCTTGCGGCTGTCAGAGCAGAAACAAAAGCTGCTGCTCTCCATGTGTTTTTATGTAAATTGCGCAAGCTTATTTCATCCATTAGATCGAAAGCCCTGAAAAAAGCCCATACATTTACCCACCCATAGACCCTCCCCTTGAAGAAATCAGGACAGAAGTGGTCGAAAGTGGACAAAAGAGAAAACAAATAATCAAAACACCAGGTGTAAATGGGAATGTGTTTCCCTCCTCCACTTGTGATCCGATCAACCAAAATGCATCTTAATATCAGGTGTAAACAGGGCCTAATATATAGTCAGTGCACAGCAGTTTGATTTCCAAGTGTAGTGGTATTCTGTGTTGAAGGAACATGTCGCATTAGTTCTTCATACCTTGGGTCCCTCATAGAGAAAAGCATCCCAGATCTTGAAGAGGATGTCACTGACCACGCTGTCCACAAACACAACCAGGAACCAGTTGAAGGTGATGAGAGAGAAGTCTACCTTATAGTGCTCAAAATGAGCATGAAGCCTGGGTAACTTCTCACACATCAGGTCCTTAAACACACGCTGATCTACCTACATCATAAACAAGGTACAGTCAAAAACAAAAGTATAGATTTTTAATAAAAAGAATACAAAATAGTATATTTAGTAAATAGAAGCATGCCAATAACATGGTTTCAACTGAAAAGCAATTTGCAAGTCACTCCGTATCTGATCGTGTGGCTAGTAATCGAAAACTTGACAGTATTCATGTTGTATAAGGCCAAAATGCGGTAAAGTTTGCTCAGCAAGTATGTTAATATTTTACCGCTGTCACTGTGACAGATGACAAAAAAATAAAAGAGACGTGCTGTTAGCCTGCTGCTCATGAGTCATATCCAGCAAACTAAGACATGCTTAAAGCCCCATCTCTGCTCCAATTTTACAACCTTGCCAGAGTTTTTGGGGAATTTTTCATGACTATGAGTAAGTGAACAATCTTGAAAAGGTACCTGTGAGCCTAGCAGTGTTTTGGTGTAATAGTCACGTGGCATGAAAACCTCCACAATGGCCACGAGACACCAGAAAGCATCTTCTTGGTCCAAATACAGAAGAGCAATAGCTGCCAGCCTGAGAGAAAAAATAAATAAATAAAAATAAAAAAATCAGAAATCTCTTTCAGATGCAGACATTTAAAGGCCCACTGAAGGGCCTTAAAATGTGCAGCATTATTCAATGTGTTAATGTAATTTCCACTGAAACAGGAAGACAAGGCATGACATAAAGCAGCTCCTCCCCTTTTTTTAAAATAGCCAATAGCGTTTCATTTATATCACAGCTTGGCCAGAGCTGTTGAACTTGGTAAAGCCTCAGTTTCCTTCTAATCTCTAACCGTTTCTCCTCCTAATCTCCTCCATATCGCTTTAAAATATAACGTTCTATGCAGAATTCAATATTCTATTGTGTCTCTAGACTGGAGCAGGCTGTGTGCGCTGCGGTTCTCATGACACTAACCTGAAACCAGGTGACCAATTTTAGCCGCAGTTTCAGCATCTATTTTTAATGTAGGGGCGGGACGCTTCAGATTCTAGAGAGCATTTGATTGGACAGAAAATCTGTTAAAAAGTGTGAGATGCAGAGTGATGTCATCAAAATCACTGATCCATATTGGCGGAAATGAGAGGTGAAGTGAGTTTTGAATGCTTATATCTTCTAAATTCACATTTTGTCATTGTTTTGGAGAACACTAGCTTAGATAACCTTAAGGATAACATATTCATACTAAAAGCCAAAAAACAGATGCCGACAGGGGTAACACACTGATCAGACAAAACCTAACAAACGTGTTTGCTGGCATTTGTCTGTGCAGTGTGAATTGGCCTTTAGACATAAAGGAACACAAACACCCCAGCAAAGAAGTCAAGAGCTGATAAAATCCTTTGTATCTGCTACCTGTTGAGGCCTTGGCAGTAGCCGATATCTGGATTCCTCCAAGAGAAAGCCAGTAGCACGTTCCTGAGTTTCTGGATGCCATCTGAGTCAGGAGAGGCATAGTGCTTGTTGTTAGGGAGCGTCCTCAGGAGATCAAGCTCTATTTGCTTGCAGGCAGGGTTGGGTTTATCGTTTGCCATGCACAGAAGGTTTTGGTAATAGTCTTTTGGCTGGCAGTCACGAAACTTCTTCACATGGAAGCTCACGCACCAGCTCCACACCTTGGATCGGTGGATGTGGGGCACCCCGTTTCTCATCAGTGCCTTCAGCTCTGGAGATCGAACCATCTCTCTGTTCATGGTGATGGCCAGGTAGTTGTCCCACTTCACTCTGACTGAAGTCTCCTGGTCTGTCAGGGAGAGGGACTTCAGGTCCAGCGCTCTCTTTTTTGCTTCAAGTTTTTCCTCCTCATCCTCCTCCTCAGGGACAGTTTTGAAGCCAAAAATGTCATACTCGCTATATGAGAAAGATAACATTATCACTAGTTATATGTACAATTTGTAACACAGGAGGCAACAATATTCAAAGTAACAAAGCCCAATTTCAAAAGTAAGCTAGCAGAGATTAGCAAAACAACAATCTAACAGTTGGTGAGTTGTCAAAACTTCTAAAAACTAGTTTTAAATTTGTGTAAGGATGATCCACTCAAGAACACTAACATGACCAAACATGTTTGAAGATAGGATCTTTAGAAATGTGGCAGCACAAAAATTAAAGTAAACAAAAGAAAGATTGTTTTTTATGGTGACAAAGCTAGTTGTACAGTTTGTTTTAGTAACAAAGGTTAAAAGGGGGCATATTCTATACATTTGTATCATCATTTCCCCATAAGTCCACTTGTAATGTTAGTCAAGGTTTCTTGTACCAAAAAAGGTACTTCTTACATGATCATCTCTACCTTCTCTTGGCCCCTTTCAATTAAACTGACATTTTGTTACTACTGTACCTTTAAGACTGCAATATGTAAATAAACCTATGCTATGACTGGACTCTTTGCATATGAAATGAATAACAATTCCCTGCCAAGTTACTGAATATTTTGAATTTATGTTGATATATAAAACAAGTACAGTCAACCTTTTCATGGTTGTGATTTCATTATCATGCCAAATTCTGAATAACTAATTTTTGCAGGTGAATTTGCATAAATTATTTAGATGCTTTGGTAGCTTTGCATTGTAAACATTGAGTATGTGTACATATAACAACAAGGAGAATGCTATTTTTCAAGACATGACCCTTTAAATTCTTAGCTGACACGTTTGGGGGGGGTGGTTGGGTCATGATACCTGACAGCGTTGGGTTTGAGGATAGGGTGCTCCTGCTGGTCTGCGCTCTCCACCTGTAGTGCATCTTCTAGTAAGCGGGTGATGACCTCTCCACTATGGGTCCGCTCTGAGGAGGAGCACACAGGAGTCTTCACTTCCTGTAGTAGAACCAGGTACTTACTTTCCACCTGACACAGCTTGGCCTCCAAACTGGTGTACTGTAGAACACACAACAAAGGAGGAAATAAATTGATTCCTCAGCAAACAAAATCATGCACAGACAACCTTGCAAAGGATAATGGAATGTTAGGGAAAAGGAAAAGGAAATGCTAACATGGCACATAAGAAAGGATCTGCAAACAAAACATTTAGGGTGGTTTGTGTGCATTTTGAGTAGCTGAAGTCACATACCTTTGCCTCTAGCGCTTTCTCTCTAGATTCAGCATTTCTTCGTAAGACTGTCAACTCGAGAATTTCTTTGTTCAAGAAGTTATTTTGAGATTTGTAGCCCTGAAGACTGTCCTGGTAAAGCGTAAAAACCCAACAAGTTGTATGTAAGACACTAAAAATAATGTGACTAAAACAGAACTACAGGTATGTACTCATACTGTGCTTGGACAAGCAACTGAAAGTATTGAAGGACTAAATCTGAACATTATTTATCATTTCTGTAGTAGATTCAAAATGGAGAAAATGCTTAACGTTTGTTACCCAACACCCAACAATTCCAACCCCTACTATATTAATATACTTAACCATGACATCAAACATCATGATTATCATGAAACTAACCTACATTACACGGACAACTAATACCAAAAAGGATCTGAGACTTGAATTGGTCTTATGATCAAACACTCAAGACTTGACTTGACCTCTAAGTCAAGGACTTCTGAACATGCCTTAATCTTGCATGTAACTGCTGCCAATGTCAGATATATTTCACCCTAAGCTATTAATAATCTCACAAACACATTCAAATCTACTGATTGGGAAGTACACGTAAGTGTTCTTGTACTACCTTCAGGGTGACCAACTCTTGTTGTTCCCTAGTTGCACTAGGTGAGTGGCATTCAGGTGACTGGGTTTCTCCTTCATCACTTTGCTGGGAAAGTTTCATGATGACTTCGTCCTTGGCCTGAATGGTCTCCATGAGCATGCCCAGCTGTTCATTTATCTCGCCAATTTTGATCTTCAAACCTTTCAACTCCTGTTGAAGACTCTCCTTCTCCAATGCTAGCCTCTCCATATGACCACAGAGATCTTTGATCTGGGTGTCCCTCTCTGCCAGGGCTTTGTCCACCTCGGTCTCATCTTGGTTATGATTTTGAGTTCCCATGTTCCCAGGAGGCACTGTGGAACGCCAGTTGCATTGGGAACTACGTAGTGTTTGTTGGAGAAGACGAACCAACTCCTGGTAGAAGGGAATACTGTGTGAATAAGCCTCTGATACAGTTCAACAGAGCACAGTGACCCATCAATTACTTGGATAAACTACTCAAACACACACCAACTGATATGATCATTCAAAAAGGGGACCCTTTATAGTCACTGATCACTCTTTAAAGTCCTGAGGTCAAAGTTTACTGTAATCCATTAGAACAGGGGAAGCCTACCATGCTGCTGGAAGGCAACCATCCTACAGATGTTTAGCTCCAACTCTAATCAAACACACCTGAACTAGAAAATAACAGGCAGATTTGTTGAAGCAGAATTGGATCTAAAGTCTCCAAGAAGGTAGCCCTCCAGGAGCAGGGTTGGCTACCCCTGCATTTGAACCAGTTACAAAAATGTACACCTCCGTTTGAGTCATTGGGCTCTTGTCTTCGCATCAGACTTAAATACTCATTCATAGCTTCTTACTTTTGTCTGGGACAAAAAAATATCAAGGGAATTCAGAACACTTGCTTTACTAGAGCCGCGTTTTCACTGAAATTACCCGAGACAATTTGTCCCAGGAACTTTTTTTTTCCAGGAACTTCTTTTCCCCCAGACCTGTTGCTGTCCACGTTTTCATCGCAGTCTAAAGTACTGTGGAGATTAGGCAAATTAGTCTGGTGACGTAGGACTGCGCGTGACTTTCTAGTTCCCGCTGGATTTTGTCCTCCGCATATAAGCTTAAAGGGTTAGTTCACCAAAAAATGAAAATTCTGTCATTAATTATTCACCCTCGTGCCGTTTTACACCCGAAAGACCTTCGTTGATCTTCGGAACACAAATTAAGATATTTTTGTTTAAATCCGATGGCTCTGTGAGGCCTACATAGGGAGCAATGGCATTTCCTCTCTCAAGATCCATAAAGGTACTAAAAACATATTTAAATCAGTTCATGTGAGTACAGTGGTTCAATATTAATATTATAAAGCGACGAGAATATTTTTGGTGCGCCAAAAAAACAAAATAATGACTTATTTAGTGATGGCCGATTTCAAAACACTGCTTCAGGAAGATTCGGAGCGTAATGAATCAGCGTGTCGAATCATGATTCGGATCGCATGTCAAACCGCCAAACTGCTGAAATCACGTGACTTTGGCGCTCCGCACTGCGGATTCGACACGCTCATTCATTATGCTCTGAAGCTTCCTGAAGCAGTGTTTTGAAATTGGCCATCACTAAATAATTCCTTATTTTGTTTTTTTTTGGCACACCAAAAATATTCTCGTTGCTTTATAATATTAATATTGAACCACTGTACTCACATGAACTGATTTAAATATGTTTTTAGTACATTTATGGATCTTGAGAGAGGAAATGTCATTGCTCCCTATGTAGGCCTCACGGAGCCATCGGATTTAAACAAAAATATCTCAATTTGCATTCCAAAGATTAACGAAGGTCTTACGGGTGTGGAACGGCACAAGGGTGAGTAATAAATGACAGAATTTTCATTTTTGGGTGAACTAACCCTTTAATAAAGCCTGAAACTCGTTGTCGGCCCATTAGTCGTATTTTTTAAACTCCATTAATAGCCGCGTTTTCACCGCAGGAACTTTCCCCAGGAACTAGGGACTCTGGAATGGTACTCAGTGTGTTTCGATCACAGGAACGAGGGTCTAAATAACGTTCCGGGTAAAAATTCTCCCCTCAAAACGTCCCTGCTTGTGAGGTAGTACTTTTCCAAAGTTCAGGAACTTTCGGGGTTGGGGCTTAGGTGCTGAACATGCTGATTGGTTGACTCCACGCAGCATTTTATTTCAACCACCATTTTTAAAAGTCTGTTGCAGTGCATGCAATAAGAGTTTTTTGCTATTCGAATCAACATTGGAGTTTAAAAATACGACCGATGGACAGACGACAATGTTTAGGCTTTATTAAGCTTATATGCGGACGAAATCCAGAATCCTGCTGCATGGAGTCAAAAAATCAAAATGCTGTGTGAACTCAACCAATCAGCATGTTCAGCACCCAAGTCCCACCCCTGAAAGTTTCTTAACTTTGAAAAAGTTCTTCCTCGTAAGCAGGGACTTTCTGAGGGGAAAATTTTTACCCAGAATTTCATTTAGACCCTGGTCCCTGCAGTCAAAACACACCGAGTACCACTCCAAAGTCCCTAGTTCCTAGGAAAAGTTCCTGCGGTGAAACGCAGCTTAGGACTCTTAACTTGAGTCAAAATAAGTTGGGGGCTTGCCCGGTATAAATCGAAAGTCCTTTATGCTACATCCTGACCCTAGAACAGTCTGGTATTGTAATTAGATCAACATTTTGGAGAAAGGTATTGATAACCTTCAGCAAATAAAGGTCATTTATGTTCATGGACTGGTGATTTATCACCAAAACACTGATATAACACTCTATTAAAAATAGAGTCTACACTTTTCCAGTCATTAAGGGAGCAGTATCATTACCCCTAATTCAGTGAGTAATTATACACATTTTTGGGGAGTATGAGCATCCTAAACATGTTAATAAAATGTTATCAGTAATAATGAATAACCACATATTGTTGTTTATATGTGTTACACAGAATCATTGTTTAGAATTGTTAATGTGTTAAAAGCACATCTATGGGCCAAAGGGGAACTCTAAAGGGAAAAACATAACAGTACCCATTTTGTGGTTCTCAATGCCTTTGTTTTAGATCCGCTAACACCTTTATAGAAAAGCACACAGAAATTTATAACTGGAGAAGCAAGCATTTACTGCACCAAAGCTTTCTGGTGGGTATTAGAAAATGCTTTGAATTACAAATCATCAGATACTGTGTCAACATTGACTTGCACAAGGGAAATCCCCATGTATAAGCATTACAAGGAACGAGGAACTACAACATTGAAAAAAAATTAACCATAGATAATCATAGACACACATTTTACAGGTTTTTTACAATTTTACAATTCCACAAACAAATACTATATTATCACATTTATGGAAAATTTTGAGATTTAGAATGGTATTGCAAACAAGCATTTCATACTAACGCTGCCCACCGAGGACACACAATAAAAGTAAAATATGGTTTATTTTTTATCTTTGATTTTCAAAGATGTGTCCTAACTGCTTTAAAAAAAAAAAACTCTACCAGATTTATTCCTATCGTACCTTCTGACTGGCGAGTTCCTCTCTGAGGTTGTTCTCTTGCTCCTGCAACCGGTTGATTTCTTCCTGCTGGCTCTGAATGCGGAGCTGCAGTTCGGAGGTCTTGGTCCCATTACACTCAACCGGCGAGCTCTCTGCGCTGCGGTTGGCTTTGCCAGAGCCCACGTGAAAGGGC
Source organism: Ctenopharyngodon idella (assembly GCF_019924925.1). Lineage (NCBI taxonomy): Eukaryota > Metazoa > Chordata > Actinopteri > Cypriniformes > Xenocyprididae > Ctenopharyngodon > Ctenopharyngodon idella. The sequence continues at coordinate 18,688,084 of NC_067243.1, forward strand.
CGTTTCATTCTCGATGGGTTGCGGAAATCAAACGTGAACGCTGAGCCAATGGAGTCTGTGGACAGTCGGGAGTGACAAGACAGAGTTTTAAAGGCGTTGACCATTCAATTTAATAATTCGTGTTTTTTTTATTAAGTTAAATCTCTGAATTATGATCTTACATCTTTGAAAGTGAGATGGGCTCTCCCGGCGCTGGCTGTCTGGTGGGGGTTTGTGCTCTGGTGTGTCTTTTCCTGGAGGATCCACCATCTCCCAGTCCTCACTGCTGGCTGTGTAAAACACACTGCGTCTGTTCTCTCCTCCTCGGCTGGGCCGCAGATGAGACATGCTATTTCTGATAGACGGTACAAGGAATGAAAAAACACATTGTTTTAATATAATGTAATAAGGAGGAGCAAAATTCATGTCATCTGTAAAAGTAATGACTCAACCACAGCATATTGCCAAAGGTTGAACTTGCTATGGCTGATATCAAATGTTAATTTTAGTTACATAGCAAAGGTTATGTCCAAACCTTGAGAAGAAATTCCACTCAAACATGTATTCATAGGCATATGTGGTACATTTGTCTGGCTGTCAGCATGTTTTGGGATCATCGTTTTTTTAAACCAATCTCACATGACATTTATAACTCTTCTTTTATTTGCATAAGGGGTCAAAGTATTCTTTTCCCAGACTCTTAAAATCTAACACAGAACTGCTGAAGCATTTCCAGCTAGTTTGTTTATCTGTGCTGAAATCCAGATTAAGTCCTTTGGCTAGCTTCAGTATTACGTCATCTAAACAGATCCAAAATCTTTTGGAAAGTTTGATGAAGAGTTCACACATGGCAACAGTCTGTAAAGTAGTTAAATATAAACAATTCTAAATTAAGATACAGATGTACATGTAACTTGCCAATTTATAATATAAATGCATAAATGAAGACTATTAAAATTGGAAAATTCTTCCATTTCAACCACAAACTGTCTATCCACAGATTTAAAGGAATAGGACAGTTTTATAACTAAACTGTAAATGAAGAAAAATATAACACAAAAATAGAAAAACGTGAAAATTTAAATTTTATATTATCCACAAAATCACATTTGTTGTTGTTTTTATAAATATATTTATTTTTTTGTAATACTTACTCTACATGCAGGGTTTCAATTAAATACACTTCAATTTTAACCTAAATTTGACATCCAATAACAATAAACATCCATTCTAGTGCAAGTCTCCCAGGTTCCTACCTGAGCTCAGAGCCCCAGTGTCGGAGGGAGTTGAGAGCTGCGGTAGGTTGTGCCACCGGGTTACGTGCCGACTGGAGCCCGACCAGCCCATCATTGTCCATCTCCAAAGCAAAGTCACTCCGAACACTTTCCATGGTCTCGTTGGGCTTTTCGTTGAACATTGCTTCTAAAAACAACACAGTCACGGTTTGAGTCATCAGTGTTCATTTGCGTTTATCAGCCGTCACAGTCTAGCGCCTTTCTTAGTGTCATTCATGTGTCCTTGTTTTCACACATTAGTCAGTTTGCACTACAGAGAAATAAGTAGTTTATGTCATTCTACAATGAATTTAGTATCCCTTATTAACAATTATTTTATCATAAATGGTACAACTTTTAATATGTGCCAGTACAGGGATTTTTCAAGTCACATCATTCGATGGAACTATTTCTAATTTTTTTTAATCAACACTAACAATGGTAACAGGGTTGACAATTTGTTGTATGCACATTGCACAAATATGCATATTTTTTTCTGTGCATTACATTGTATTTACATAATGCATTTTTAAAAATAAATGAAAATTTATTTCCCCAGATTATGCAACCCTGTTACCATTAAATCTCCCTTCTCTACAGTTAATCTACGGTTGTATATATTTGTCAAAATTACATCATCATTATTATAGAAAGTGAACTCTGCAAGCACAAAAATGTCTTTTTTAATATAGTTGTTAACTATATTAACTGTTTCGCATTTTCGTCCACAATCTTAAATTATCAACCCTGTTACTATGATTTTGTATAGTAAATAATTGATTATTGTACAGCAGATATTTATAGAAATATCAGCAATAAATTATCTTTCTAATAAGCATCTTGTAGTGCCATGCACAAGGTTAGTAATGTCTAAAACTCTAAAATATCAACCCTGTTACCTTTGTTAAGTATATTCCAATATATATTTATGACATATTTATGTATATAGCTATATATTGCCAGAATGTGCATTTAAGCAAATATTTATGTAATGTAAATACAGTCAAGCCAAAATTTATTCAGACACCTTCAACATTTCACACATTATCACAGTTTATTTGCTATAGTTTAAAAAAAATGGTAAAAAAATATGACAAGATCTCAGAGTTAAACTGTGTCAGAAAACATTAATCTTAATCTTAATTATGTCAGATAACACTTAAGCAAAACATGGTCAGGTCAAAGTGTCTGAATAATTTTTGGTCGCACATTTTTATCAATTTTACTGGTAGTCCACTGTATGAAGAATTGTTGGGTATAATGTGTCACAGTTACATCTATGCTGATCAACTGAATTCAATGAATAAGGCAGAGAGAAATTCACAGGTGTATTTTTTCTGTTCATTAAAAACTAATTGCTAATGACTTGCAAAGTCACACTAATAAGAAGGAAGCACACTGACTTTTTGTTTTGGTTCTGCCTTTTCGACTTCTGAAATAATGCTAAATGCTACAGCCATTCTCAGACCAGAAACCACAAAACTGTCTGGGGATTTAAAGAACCATTTATAGTCCCTCATTAAAAGGAAAGAGAAATCGAGAGAAAACTTCATTTATTTCTTTACTAAAATCTCTTTGTTGGCTGCTTTAACTACTAAATTCTGTCTGACTTTATTTATTCATTCATTTATTTATTTATTGTAATTTTAACTAAAATTTTAGTTCTAAACCAACATTCATTTCTAAGTACAGTTAATATGTGTATACAAAACTAATTTTGTGCAATTTGAGCATAAGACTTTAGATAATTATTTATTTGTTTGTATTTTTAACACAGGAGCCGGCCAATAATGAGTTGGCGTTCAGACGTACACACATCCGAACATCTTAATTTGTTTTCCGAAGGGCTAACGAAGGTCTTGCGGGTTTTGAATGTGAGGGTGAGTAATTAATGACAAAATTTTTTGGGTGAACTAACCCTTTAAGCATTGTGGGTTAAAAACAAGTTATTTTAAACTGTTGAAACGCAATAAACTGCCAAAGAGAACTCATTTTGCTATATTCACACGCTATCTGAAATACATGTACTTATGTGTCAAAATGCCAGCCTTTGCAAGTGTCCTCGTTAACACAGTCATTTATGTCTTAAGTGAACATAAACTGTTGAGAAAGAAATCACATGTGTATCAGTATATTGGATCCGTGCATCCGGTCTTAAAGTGACAGCAGCCTAATAAACCTGCTGTCATCTGTGTCATTAATGTTAATAAATCAAAAGAGAGAAAATCTCTCAATATTCTTGACTGAATCACTTTTGTCTCACTTTAATAAGAATAAATGTACATTTAATTTACACTGTGAAGATGCAGTGTTTTTTTTTTTATATATATTTGATTACAATTTATGTAGGCTAGGATTTCTTATTTCTAGTGCTTGAAGTTTTTCAGGTAGGTTTATTTCATTGTTCTATTGTAGTTTGTTGTCTTAAAAAGCACTCGCCATTTTTAAAAAGCTGTGTACACAGCCTATATATTTAGTCCACGAACTAACTCTACAAACATGGAAAACAGTGATAGATGGACTTCTCAACCTTATGCTAGGAGAAAATCCAGCGTGACTTTCTCTGAGGGGACCAAGCGAAACAAGATTATGTATTTCTGCTCAGCTAGCGACATTGGGTATCAACCACACGGCAAAAACTAATAGTTTTTCATAGAACAAATGTTTATAACGTAACACTGTGAACCAATGTAAACACAACCTAGTGACCAAATTTCTCACAGGACGAGTGGGCAATATGACCATGATATGAGTTATTTTTATATATATATATATATATATATATATATATATATATATATATACACACATACACACACACATTCGTTTAACATCTTTTGTTGTTTTATTAACATTAATGACAGACAAATATTTAATTAGGCTACTGTCATTTTAAGACCAAATCCATGGATGTAATACTGACACATATCCTGTTTTCACCCACCTGTTTACGTCCACTTAAGCCATAACCGACTATATTTACGTGAAATACTCCACACGATAGACATTTTAACAACTATTTGTGCATTTGACCATTCAGGTGCAATGAGAATTGATCGCGCACAAGAAAGAGAGAGAGCGCACGTGCAAGAGAGCGCTTCTGGTCTGTATCATTCAGCGTGATTTGCATGCAGTTCGCAATGTGTGTGTTGTCATCATCAATTCTGAAGTATTTCCATACCTATGAGTCTGACATTGTTTCTGCTGCTGCCGCCGGTGTCTGTGCACGGAAAATTCTGTCAGTTACGTCACGTGAGGTATCGGTCTTTGGTATCGGGGGTATTTTTACGAGTACGAGTACAAGTACAAGTACATGAGCTTGGTATCGGGCCCGATACCGATACTGGTATCGGTGCATCCCTTCATCATGTTCATGTTTTTGTCTGCTTGACAGGACCATACAAATGTGTGGATCTTGTATTAGAGCAGTTAAAATTTGGTGCTTGGAGTACAATCCTCTCATACTGATCACTGGATGTTCAACATGGCACCTCATGGCAAAGAACTCTCTGAGGATTTGAGAATTAGAATTGTTGCTCTCCACAAAGATGGATGAAACTGAGTTACAGCACAGTGGCCAGGGTCACAGAGAGAGGTTTTCCAAGACGGGTTCCACTCGGAACAGGCCAGAGAAGTTGAATCAAAGAAGTTGAGACCTTGTGCTGTGTGTCAGGTGCAGAAGCTGGCTTCAAAAAACAGATGCATGAGTGCTGCCAGCAATGCTTTAGAGGTTGCAGAAGCGGAAGGTCAGCTTGTCAATGCTCAGACCATATGCCGCACACTGCAACAAGTCGGTTTGCATGGCTGTCGTCCCAGAAAGAAGCCTCTTCTGAAGCTGGCTAACAAGAAAGCCCACAAACAGTTTGCTGAAGACAACCTCTCCAAGAGCATGAATTACTGGAACCATGTCCTGTGGTCTGATGAGACTAAGATAAACTTGTTTGGCTCAGATGGTGTCCAGCATGTGTGGCGACGCCCTGGTGAGGAGTACCAAGAAAGTTGTGTCTTGGCTACAGTCAAGCATGGTGGTGGTAGCATCATGGTCTGGGGCTGCATGATTGCTGCTGGTACTGGGGAGCGCTGCTTCATTGAGGGAAACATGTACTGTGACATACTGAAGAAGAACATGATGCCCTCCCTTCAGAAACTGGGCTGAAAGGCATGATAATGACCCCAAACACACCGCCAAGATGAGAACTGCCTTGCTAAGGAAGCTGAAGGTGAAGGTGATGGAGTGGCCAAGTATGTCTCCAGACCTGTACCCTATTGAGCACCTGTGGGGCATCCTCAAGCGGAAGGTGGAGAAGCACCATGTGTCTAACATCCAGCAGCTCCGTGATGTTATTATGGAGGAGTGGAAGAGGATCCCAGCAACAACCTGTGCAGCTCTGGTCAATTCCAGTGCTAAATAACAATGGTGCTCACACAAAATATTGACACTTTGGACACAGTTTTGACACGTTCACTTAGGGTGTACTCACTTTTGTTGCCAGTTATTTAAACGATAATGGCTGTATGTTGAGTTATTGCTATACAACTGCTATACAAGCTGCACATTGTCTACTCTAAAGTATATCTAATTTTCTTTTCTATAGTATTGTCCCTTGAGAACATTTTCATTATATTTTTACTTACTTACTTATCTTCATCATAATGTATGTTTGAATAAATCCTTCATGAAAAGTTTTTATAACAGCCACCATTTGTTTATAATTCAACAACGAATTAAAAAGTTATAACTTTGTTATGTGCAATTTAAACATTTGTCTACGAAATTAACAATTGATTTGTAACCTTTAATATTAGTAATACACCAACTGACAGGGTTATAGTTTACAGAATTACTTTAAAGATTTTTTTCCTTGAGAAAAACTGACATGTACTGAACCTGAATTTAATCAATATTTAATTGTAAGCTTGTGAACTGAAATTGCATCGAACCATGAAATGTGTGTCAATAACCAGTCCTAGTACTGTATGTACTCACAGATACACAATAACTTTCTATGTCTATATTTACACACATGCTTTCTGGAAAATATGTAAAACAGTGTCACACTGACTGAAGAATCATGTGCCTTTATGACTTTTGACTCACCTCACATGAGCAAACTAACTACACATATGAATAGAGGACATGATCACAAACAGATTTTTATCTTTCTTTCTTTCAATGCATTGTGTATTTGTCACAGCCTTCTCACTTCTCCATATATCTCACCTGCATCTTTAGCCACCAGGCCTGTATGTGGATGAAACGGGGTGGGGGAACACCAGCTGTCTCTGTGGCCTGACATGTTGCAGAACTCCCATCGTTTCTGCTGTAACTGCTGCAGCCAGTAATGCATCATCTGCCTGTTGGGCGCCTGCCCGCAGAAAGGGAAAAAAAAGCAGTGTGAAACCTAGCCTCTATTTTTGCTTGTTGTTTTGTGGTATAACAGCAGTCTTGGGAGGAACAGGGTCAGGTGTGAATGTGACTGTCCCCTTTGAGAATAATCATGCTTGTTTCGTTCTCAGTTCCAGTTTACAGTTTGGTGATGAAGTTGCTCTTTAACTCTGAGAATCAACATACACTTAAAAACAGAAAAACACTAATAAATGGTCAAAGGCAAATGATTGTCTACAATAAAGAAAATAATTTTAAGTTCTTTTTGAAAGTCTTTGATAACATTTTCACGAAAAGTTTCAATTTAATGCCTCTAAAAATGTAATATGGTGTAACATTTTCCTTAAATCTTGAATACATGCAAGTGTATCCTAATATTTTCAAAAATGTTCTCAAAAGAATTTTTTACAAATATTATGAACTATTAATTCATAAATACCATTACGTTTTTGGTCGCACCACATGACATTTTCTAATTAACGTTACCTTGTCAAAATCTGACCTTGAGACAGTCATGAGGGTGCTCTCTGTTATATAATTTCATTTTTTATTTATTTAGTTTTTGTATGTTGGTTGCACCGCATGACTTTGGTTTGATTGAAAGAAGTTTTTCAAATATTATTAGTAAATAAAATATTTGCAGTTTCTCTCTTTTTTTTCTAAGAAATAATAATAAAAGATTATTACAAACTACTTAAGGTTGTCTTTTCAGGAATTCATTCTTTTAATAAAATTTTTTTTCATTATAATATCGTGACAGCTGTATTACCACATACTGTATATTTATGCACATATTAAAATTAGTGCCGTCAAACGATTAATTGCAATTAATCGCATCCAAAATAAGTTTGTTACATAATATGTGTGTGTACTGTGTATATTTATTATGTATATATAATACAAACACATGCATGTATATTTAACAAAAATATATTACATTTATATATTATATAAATATACATTAACTATTTCGTAAAGAAATGTGTGTGTATATTATGTAAACAAACTTATTTTGGATGCGATTAATCGTTTAGCAGCACTAAAATACATTTGAATTCAGAAACTAAAAACATGCTCATCATAAAACAGGTATTCAAGTCAATAAATGTACATGCATTGCATTTTTAATATAGTTTTGAATAAACAACAAAATATTAGCATCATCTATTCATATTCTTATCTTCAGTCAGTATCCAGGCATGCTGGGACCTGTGCCATCTCAGATTTGTTACTTTAAAGACATTTCCTTCAACCTAGATCCTGATAACAAACAGTTACACCGCAGTGAAACCAAGACCGCGTTATGCGCAATTCAATTTCTAGAACTTGAAGTTAAGAAATCAGCATCCTGATGCAATACTGAATAGATTCAGATCATAAACTGCTTTCCATGTCCAGTGAGAAGACCAAACTGTTGCAGCAGAGCTTGCAAAGACTGCACATTTACGAGAACAATCTTGTGTTATAGTCCTGCATTCTCCAGTCATGAGGAAAGATGTTTATAACACTGATGAGTCCAGCATGTTATATTGTATCCCGACAACAGAGCCAGTGTGCTTTGTGTAAAATATTCCCTTTTAGTGTACACGTATCCTTACATAAACATAGGCAAAATCATGAATGTATAATTTTATATACATATTGTGTATAGGTATAGGTAAAATTATGCATGATATGCAGTCTTTTCCCTTTAATATATTATAAAAGGAAAAGGATTTTGGTTTAGGTTATTTTTAAAGGGACCATAAGGATGGTCAGTAACCACTTGTTGCAATAGGAACTTTCTCACAGTTACTTCACACCGTTAAAGTGCATTAAAAAAAAAATAGTCTTTCATAATTAAGTCAATAAATTCAGTGCTATTGATCTTTATATAATGGAACAATGATTTTTATTAGCACATGCAGATGTATTAGATCTACATACCTTCAGGAGGAACTCCTTCCCCTCGGTGTGGATCTCAAAAAGCCCCTCTTCAACCTCCATATCATAGTTGAAACAAGCATCGGCAATCTCAATGTGCCCCAGTGGAAGGGCGTCTTGAGGAGTCTTAAAGTAATACAAATAACATTTCCTGGGGTCGAACACAAACCAGCGCGTTTTGAAGCCTCTCAGGGGCCCTTTCCCTGTCAGTTTATTCAGGTAGCCGCATAATTTGGGATTTTGCTCCTTCGTGCCATCGCAGTCGGCCACATCAAAAGACTTGGTCGCCAGGATCCGCGAATTCCTGCTGGGATTGGCAGCGCTGTCATCCTCTTCGTGCATCTTTCTCTGGATTTTGGTCTCTAATCAGCGCCAGCGGACACAAGTTTCCATCCGCATGACGTCACATGACTTCCATTCTCGTGCTGCTGCCGCGGAGGATTATGGGACGTGTAGTTTTACTGCACAAGGTGTTAGTATTGGGAAATATTGTGACAGAAAACATTATATTATATGATATTATATGATATGATATGATATTATGTTATAATGTCAAAATAATTTTAGTTGTTGGTTCATAAGATACATTATATAGCGAATAAACAGAATCAAAATAATATAGTATAATACAATACATAATTAATATAGCATAATAATAATAATAATAATAATAAAGGTGTAAAATCAATAATAATATTATATTATTTTATAATGTGAGTATCTATTTGACATTTGTAATTTGTCAAAATAATAATAATAATAATAATTTTAGTTGTTGGTTCATAAAATACATTATATAGCGAATAAACAGATTAAAAATTATATAGTACAATACAATACATAATTAATATAGCATAATAATAATAATAATAAAGGTGTAAAAACAATAATATAATATAATATAACATAATATAATGCTTTCTGTCAGCCAAGGCTTTAACCTTAAGAGAATTAAACTACTGGATAATATTGTTGTGCAAAAAGCACTAACAATATTTATTATTACTTATATAATTTACATTATCATATACATTTATTTAACACATTTGGGCATTGTTTAACATCTAATATCCTCTCTGGGTTAAATAAAAATATACAATAATATAATAATAATAATTGTCACAAGTGAGGCTCCCGCACTTCCTCCCCCGCACCACCGGAGGGAGCCTTCACCGGAATATTGATAACCTTCATTCAGACTACATTTCCCATAGGCCCTCATTCCTGGGACTGATTGCACACACACCTGCACCACATCACACTCACACTATTTAAGCAGCACGCACACACACACACACACCGTGAAGTCTTGATTTGCCCCGGTGATCATTTCTAAGCGTTTTCTGTGGATTGTTATACTGTTGCCGTTTGGACTGTTTACCTCTTGTGATTCTCTGCTGCCTGCCTTGATCCTTGCCTGCTTACTGGACTGTGTTTGTTTGCCGCCTGCCCTGATCTCTGCCTGCTTCCTGATACCGTTTGTCTGCCGCCTGCCTCGACCATTGCCTGTCCCCGTTTACGTCTCTGCCTCTGCCCTTACCTGTGTGTATACTATTCTTAATAAAAGCTGCAAATGGATTCCCATTCTGTTGACCCATCATTACAGAAGACTTCGCCGACTAGCGATCCAGCAGCTATCATGCAGCTCACCACTGAGCTATCCGCCCAGGCCAACCAGCTCGCGGTTCATCAACATTAGTTGAACCGACTAACTTCCCTTACCGAGGAGCTGGTAAAGACTCTACAGAGCCTTCGGTTCAGGCCCCCCGAGGTCGCCGCCTCGCCGCCCGCGGCTCCCGACAACCAGGCCTTCACTCCCGCTCCTGCGGTGAACCCGCGACTCGCCTTCCCGGAGAAGTTTGATGGCAATCCAGCTAAATGTAAGGGATTTCTGCTTCAATGCTCACTCTTTGTTAACCAACAGCCTGCTCTGTATCCCACCGATTCCAGTCGGATATCCTTCGTTTGCTCGCTGCTGTCTGGTAAAGCGCTGGATTGGGCCACGGCAGTGTGGAGAGAGGACGGCTCCGTGTTTCCCACATTCTCTGCATTTCTTCGACAGTTCAAAGAGGTTTTCGAACATCCCGCGGGAGGTAAAAGCGCTGGAGATCAACTGCTGTCGCTGTGCCAGGGCAAAACCACCGCTGCTGAGTATGCTCTCACGTTCCGAACTCTAGCAGCTCAAACAAACTGGGTCAATGATACGTTGAAGTTGCTGTTTCGCAAAGGTCTGTCTCTAGAACTTCAAGCCGAACTAGCCTGCCGCGACGAGGGAAGAACGCTTAGCGAATTCATAGAACTGGCCATCCAAATTGACAACTTACTTCGCTCTCAACGGCCCACTTCCCAAACCTTAACCAACCCCACTCCAGAACCCATGCAGCTCGGCTATGCTCCGCTACACCCAGAAGAAAGAGAAAGACGACAACTCCACCTGTGTCTGTACTGCGGCCAAGCTGGTCACATCAAAATCAATTGTCCCATCCGGCCAAGTCCCTCTAACCCGAAAGCGGTGAGTCCCCTGCAATCCACCAGCTATTCAGCTAACAGTTTCAAGATACCAGTACATGTGACTGTTAACAACCAGCGCATATCCACTCAGGCGCTCATAGACTCTGGGGCGGCAGGCAATTTCATGTCAAACACTTTCATTCAGGAACACAACATCACTCTAACTGCTTGTGATTCTCAATTGACAGTGGAGGCGCTAGATGGTCGGCCCATCGGAGAGGGGAAAGTCGCCCATATCACTGCTGAAGTTGTTCTGCAAGTAGGAGTATTACACCATGAACCCATCAGATTTTACGTCATCCACTCCCCCAACAACCCAGTCATCCTTGGTCTCCCGTGACTCAGGACCCACAACCCACACATTTCCTGGAAGGAGGGACAGATTATTCAATGGGATCCATCCTGTCATGAACTTTGTTTGAAACAAGTCACCCCATTACCAGTTCAAGCTGTATCTGTCCACAAAGTTAATTCCGACGAGTCCTACATCCCCGTCGAGTATGCTGACCTGGCAATCGCTTTCAGCAAGAGCAAAGCCACAGAGTTACCCCCACATCGACCCAGTGACTGCGCCATTGACTTACTACCAGGTACCACGCCCCCCAAGGGCAGAATATTCCCTTTATCCCAACCTGAATCTGCTGCTATGGAAAAATTCATTGAAGAGGAGCTAGCCAAAGGATTCATTCGACCCTCAACGTCACCAGCGGCATCAGGCTTCTTCTTTGTCAAGAAGAAGGACGGTAGTCTCAGACCCTGCATTGACTACCGCGGACTTAATGATATCACCGTCAAATTTCGTTACCCTTTGCCCCTGGTTCCAGCAGCTCTAGAGCAGTTACGGCAGGCTAAATACTTTACCAAGCTGGATCTTCGCTGTGCCTATAATCTAATACGCATCAGAGAGGGGGACGAATGGAAAACTGCCTTTTCCACCGCCACTGGCCACTACGAGACCCTTGTGATGCCGTTCGGGCTGGCCAACAGTCCCTCCGTGTTCCAGTCCTTCATCAACGATGTCTTTCGGGACATGCTCAACCGCTGGGTCGTAGTTTACATAGATGACATCCTCATCTATTCCAGCACGTTTGAGGAACACATCCAACACGTCCGGGCTGTTCTACAACGGCTCATTCAACACCAACTCTATGCCAAGGCCGAGAAATGTGAGTTTCACCGCACATCCACGTCTTTCTTGGGGTATGTCATCAGTCACGAGGGAGTGGCTATGGACGACGGCAAGGTGAGAGCAGTTCTAGAATGGCCACGACCGCGAACGCTGAAAGAACTGCAACGATTCCTGGGGTTCGCTAATTTCTACAGGCGGTTTATAAGGAACTTCAGTGGCATTGCAGCACCTCTAACCTCCATGACCAAACGACAATCCACACGTCTCACCTGGTCCAATGAGGCTATAAAGGCTTTCCAGGAATTAAAGGAACGCTTCACCACTGCTCCCATTCTCCGTCACCCAGATCCAGAGCTCCCCTTCATCGTAGAGGTTGACGCATCCAGCACAGGCATCGGGGCCGTACTCTCACAACGTCAAGGAAATCCAGCCAAAATGTTTCCATGTGCATTCTACTCGAGGAAGTTATCAGCAGCAGAACGAAACTACGATGTAGGCAACCGGGAGCTACTAGCTATGAAGGCAGCACTGGAGGAGTGGCGGCACTGGCTGGAGGGAGCACGACACCCATTCACCATACTCACTGACCACAAGAACCTTGAATATCTCCGTTCAGCCAAACGCTTAAACCCCAGACAAGCCAGGTGGGCCATGTTCTTCACCAGATTTCAGTTCACCGTGACATATCGACCAGGCCCAAGGAACCTCAAAGCCGACGCGCTGTCCCGCCAAGTGGAGGAGGTAGAGGGAACAAAGATCGAGGAAAACATCATCCCCGACAAACTTCTGGTCGCTCCCGTACAATGGGACATCATGACAGAAATCACCGAACTCAACGCACAGACTGTACCACCCCCGGAATGCCCACCAGGTCGCACGTTTGTACCAGAAGCCCTCCGCAGCAAATTACTGTATCAAGTGCATGCTCTTCCCAGTTCTGGTCACCCGGGTATTACTGCCACACTCCATCTGTTACAGAACCGGTTCTGGTGGGACACTATGCTAGCAGAGACCACTCAGTTCGTAAAAAACTGCACAGCCTGTCAAACCTCAAAACCATCCCGTCAGGTACCCTCCGGTTTGTTACAGCCACTGCCCATTCCTCAACGCCCCTGGTCCCACATAGCAATTGACTTCGTCACCGACCTCCCTGTGTCCCGTGGCCACACCACCATTCTTACGGTTGTGGACCGATTCTACAAAGCCTGTCGACTCATTCCACTACCCAAACTACCATCTGCTTCTGAAACAGCAGAGACCCTCTGCAACTATGTATTCCCTTTCTACGGCCAGAGGGCCACAGTTCACATCCCGGGTATGGGCAGCTTTCTTTAAACACCTGAATGTCAATGTCAGTCTCACATCAGGATACCACCCCGAATCCAATGGCCAAACAGAGCGCATGAACCAAGAGCTCACCAGATTCCTACGCACTTACTGCCAACAAAATCAAAATGACTGGAGTCGTTACCTGATGTGGGCGGAATACGCACAAAACTCTCTCCAGAAAACCGCCACCGGCGTGACTCCCTTCAAATGTGTACTTGGCTACCAGCCACCACTGTTCCCTTGGTCCGGTGAACCGACCAACCTACCATCCGTGACCGAGTGGCTGCAACGCAGTGAGGAGACCTGGGACCTCGCCCATCACCATCTGCAGCGCGCTGTGAGAAGGCAGGAGGTACAGGCCAATCGTCACCGGCGTCCCAGTCCAGAGTACACCGTGGGCCAATGGGTCTGGCTGTCCACACGAGATCTTCGCCTCCAACTTCCATGCAGAAAGCTCAGTCCCAGGTTTGTAGGGCCTTTTCAAATTATTAAACAAATTACACCCGTGTCATTCCGATTAGACCTACCCGCTAACTACCGTGTTTCTCCCACTTTCCATGTGTCGTTGCTGAAACCCTCTGGTGGTCCGAGGGGGGAGTCGGAGGGAGTCGAGGCCCGCAACCCCCCACCCATGCTGATCGAAGGCGAGGAGGCTTACCAAGTTTGAGAACTACTCGATTCCAGGCGCCGGGGTGGGAGACTTCAGTACCTAGTCGACTGGGAGGGGTACGGCCCGGAGGAGCGATCCTGGGTCGATGTGGATGATATCCTGGACCCCTCACTCACAGAAGAGTTTCACAGGACGCATCCGGAGAGACCGGCCCCTCGACCACGTGGTAGACCCCGGCGTCGTCCGCCTCCTCGCGTCTGGAGCCGCTCGCAGGGGGGGGGCTCTGTCACAAGTGAGGCTCCCGCACTTCCTCCCCCGCACCACCGGAGGGAGCCTTCACCGGAATATTGATAACCTTCATTCAGACTACATTTCCCATAGGCCCTCATTCCTGGGACTGATTGCACACACACCTGCACCACATCACACTCACACTATTTAAGCAGCACACACACACACACACACACCGCGAAGTCTTGATTTGCCCCAGTGATCATTTCTAAGCGTTTTCTGTGGATTGTTATACTGTTGCCGTTTGGACTGTTTACCTCTTGTGATTCTCTGCTGCCTGCCTTGATCCTTGCCTGCTTACTGGACTGTGTTTGTTTGCCGCCTGCCCTGATCTCTGCCTGCTTCCTGATATCGTTTGTCTGCCGCCTGCCTCGACCATTGCCTGTCCCCGTTTACGTCTCTGCCTCTGCCCTTACCTGTGTATACTATTCTTAATAAAAGCTGCAAATGGATTCCCATTCTGTTGACCCATCATTACAATAATAATAATAACATTAATTATAACAAAATAAAATAGTCTATAAAAAGAAAATAAATGTGCAATAAATTAATTACAATTATTTTTTAAATTATAATAATTTAATAAAAACCCAGAATGTACATATACATGTAAATATACATCAGCATGCATTTAAAAAAAAAAATAAATAAAAAAAAAGTATTACCCCAAAATACTCTGTAAAAAAGAATTGTTGGTTTAATTTAAAAAAGTAAGTTGCCTTTTTTGAGTTCACTGAAATTAAAAATTTGAGTTAATACAATGAAGGCGATTGGTTCAATTAACATAAACTCAAAATATATGTTATCTGAACAACATTAAGTTGATTTGACAAAAGATGTTGTGATAACAAATATTTTTTTACAGTGTATGCTTGCGTATTTACATATGGCATACATATGTGACATTAATACTATTAATTTAACAAATTTGGGCATTGCTTCATATTTAATATCCTCTCTGGTGATAAAATAAAATAACAAAAATAGACAAAACTAGAAAAAAGTTCTCTCAGGATGACTGTTAGGGGGCGCAAAAGAGTGACATTTCATCATATGGTCTTAATTCAACTTGTGCTGCAGTGTTTGCTGTTTTACCTGATATGCCTGATTTACATAACCTACTTATGCTGATTATATTAGATATGTCTGTTTAATTTAGACTGAGCTGAATGTAATTTATGTCAAGTCCAAACTCTGTGTAACATTTAGCCTATGTTATGTAATCGGCCTATATTATATTAAAACAAAATGTATAGGCTAATAATTTCATAACCAGATATGCAACAGCACTTAGTATGCATGTTTTCAGAAGTATTACCACAAAATATATACATTTGATACATATATGACATAAACACTATTTATTTAACATATTTGGGCATTGCTTCATTTTTACTATTCTCTCTGGGGCTAAAATAAAATATAAAAAAATGACAAAAATATTAGGTGCTGCAGTTTGTTTGCATTACAAGCTTGTTTTACATAGGCCTACTTTTCTTTTTAAGCATTTGTGTTATTAAAGGACTTGAATCCTTTTTTAATTGTGTTTTTGTAATTTCTTACATCACAATAAATCTCAAATTCCAGTAAAAGGTGACTTACATCATTCCATCTACTGGGATTACTGGAAACATGAATAATACAGATGAATTACATTAGAAGAGACTGATCCTACCCAGAGAATGAAAGTGATCCTCACATCAGGAAGAGAAGAGTCATACAAATGAGACGAGAGGACTATGTCATTCTGCTCTCATCTCATGTGACAGAAACCATTTAATGGTTTTGACCTTCGGCAAAATGTCTGACATACTTACGGGTCTCCATATCTCTGAATCCGACGTTCCTGTTAGAATGATGAAACATTAACTTTTGCTTGTTAAACTGTGTGTTTCCATGCCCCAAATTATCTGTGGTTGCCATGGCTGCTGCTCTAACAGTTTGTTTGAGATGAAAAGTGAGAGGGAAACACTTTGGTTTCCTGCACCACAAGCCGCTCTGTGAGCTTTCCTGATGGTGACATCTGTTGAAACCACTGACACAAGTCACATTACAAACGGTAATAGAAAACCAAATTTTTAAAAAAAGAGCAACAAATGTAAACATTGTTTACTTAGTGGCTAAAGCGCGCTGCAGTTTTGTCCTCTGCCGCTTTAAATGCTCGAGCTCTTTGAAGCAAGGTGGATTCTGATTGGCTGTTAACGTTTCTATCGTTCATCATCTGGAAAAAAAAAAATTGCTCTGCAAGTGTTTCCAGCTATATGTTTCTCTGTATGTTATCGTTATATTTGTGTTGTGGACTCTTCTGTTCTTTATTTAGAACGATTTTTAGCGCTATATCTTTATTGTTATCATTACAGTGAACGGGTCTTGAGCCTGTTAGTTGTCAGTTATCCAATATCTAGTTAACTAATGGGGTCTTATTGTAAGTGTTGCCAATAATATTAACAGAATCAACTTTAGACTTTAATAATGTATTAGTAAATGCTGAAATTAACATTAACTAAGATTAATACATGCTTTAGAAGTATTTTTCATTGTTAGTTCATGTTAACTAATGCTAATGCTAACAAATGAAACCTTACCTTAACGTAAAATTTTACCACAATTTCTTACTTGCAATGCCATTTGTATTTCTTTTCTTTTTTGTTAAAATCCATTATTTAAATTCTGTCTGATGCCAAATTATCTTTTAGCTAGTTCTTACAGCGGTTATCTTAAAAATTCAAATTTTTAAAGATGGCACACAAATCTGCAGCAAACAGACGTAACCGTCACTTTGACATTCTCCGCGATAAACAGACATCTGACCTTTCTGAAATGTCACAATATTCCTCCACAGTGTCTCACTGACAAGTGTCTTGTTTCCTTACACCTTCTGTTTAAACTTTTGGCCTCAAATCTTTAAGGTTCAAGTGGGTCATTCGACAAAACGTGTGCCATTTGTGTCCCTCGTACAATACATGGCTTTTTTTAGTCATGAGGATGCTGTATTTAGCCTGCTCTCTTTTGTTTACATCTTACTACTGTATATTAGCAAATTTTGATGAACACAAAATATATGGACATATAACCTATAGCATCTTGTCTGTATTTATGTATTCATTCACTCAGTCATTTATTATTTTGATTGATTTTATTTGACATAATGTATAATCCCTGTTACTATCATGTGCCCCCATTTAAAGGCACAATATGTAAGATTTTTGGACTAAAATATCCAAAAACCACTAGAACAGTGTTATATATTTTGTTGACTTGTGTACTTACATTATCCCAAATGTTTCCAAGAATGTTTAAATCCAGAGAAATAAGCAACTTTAACCAGGACACGGACCGTGTCCGTGCGTCACCTATCAATGACATTGTCCGTGTTATCCTCGATTTCCGGTTTTATTTTGTAGAAACCATGGAAACACCAAAGACTCTTTAATATATGTTTTATTAGACAGGCGAGCAACTGTTTGGACACATTCATCGACAGAAAACTAATCATGTTATATTGCTAAACAGAGTAAGTCTTATTGTTTCTTATTGTTCTTGATTTACCGCGAGTACCATGTTTTACCACGCCTAATATCGATGTAGTTTACTGTGGTGTGCAACAAGTGTCTCATAGGAGCCGCCGAGTGAACGCACAGAGTAGCATTATAACAACTTTCAACACGCTATTGTAGTTAATATGATAAAACAGCGCTGCGTTACCCCACATACGCTTGACCGGAAGAAGCGTAAGTGCTCGTCTGCTACATAATAAAAGTCCCGCTGCTCTCGAGCTGTGTCGCACTCGTCTCTCATTAGCAATCATTCCAGCGGCTTTCAGCCACACCCTGCTTCATAATACAGTAATATTAATAAATCTTTAATACATTAGCTCATCCATGAATATGATTTCTGCCGAGTCCCGTCGGATTCTTTCCTGTAGACGTGAAGACAACACCTCCCATGATTCCGCGAAATCAAGGCGTCATCAAGCTATGCCTCTGTTTTGAATAAAAATGGTGAAAAATTACATATTGTGCCTTTAAAATAATGAACTATTCCATAAATTAAAAAAAAAAAAAAAAAAAAACTTTTGTTGTAATGGCATCATCATCCTTTCAATGATAATATGCTATTATTCAGCAAGGATGAATTTAATTGATCAAAAGTGACAGTAATCACATTTAAATTGTTACAAAAGATTTCTATTTCAAATAAATACTGTTGTTTTGAACTTTCTATTCATCAAAGAATCCTGAAATAAAAAAAAAACTGAAAACTTTTCATGCGTTTTAACCATTCATTTACATGACAACAGCGTTTTAGGGGCATGAAAACGCAAACTTTTGAAAACGGTTTTCAAAGTGCAAGTTTTTGAAAACGATACTGTTATTGTCCCAGTGTAAATAAAAAAACATTAATTTGTGAAAACGGTGATGTCATGCGTATGTGTATTACGTGTTCAGTATATAGGTTCAGTATATAGGCTCGTAGTGTTTCTTTACAAAGTGACATCGCCATCTACTGGCCTGGCATGAATAATACAGTGTTTTTAGACGTTTTCGTGGATCCGTGTCACGGGGAACGTTCGTCTGCGCGAAAAACACAAAGGAAAAACTTTTGTTTTTAGTACATTGTTGTTGTGTAAACATACCAATAAACTCGTAACTGCAAGTTATAAAGTCCAAATTGTGAGATGTAAACTTGCAATTCTGAGAAATAAAGTCATAATTGTGATATAATCTCACAATTCTGACTGTTTCCCCAACTTTCTGACTTTTTTCTTGCAATTGCAAGATTATATTTCGCAATTCTGACTTTACAACTCGCAATTATGAGTTTATATCTAGCAGTTGTGAAGGGAAATAGCCAGAGTTGTGAGATAAAAAGTTGCATTTACCGTTTGTAGTTTTTATTCCGTGGAGGAAACAAGCTCCCATAATAGCCTTTGTGAGCATAAGAGACTTTCAAAATGTTTCGAAAAAACTTACCGACCGCAAACTTTTGAAAGGTAATGTATCATCATTAAACTTTTGTAGTTTCATGATCTTGAGCACAGGAAATTGAACTGTTAAACAATACCGTTATTTATCTGAAGTGATGATTCACTAAAGTGATTCAATTGAAGTAAAATTATATGTAGAAATGATTAACATTTGATTAAAAGGGCCCATTAGTCACAAGAACAATTCCATTTTCAACATTACAGGAAGTTAGGAAAAATGTAGGTGTCTACCGTCTTACAGAACTTTCTTAAAGTTGAAAACGAAAAGCCTTCTCTTTTTGTGCCTCATGGAAGAAATAAAACTGGGGTTGAAATGATACAAGGGTGAGTAAAGGACACAATTAAAACTTTTTGGTCAACTCATACCGTGTTGTTTTTTTTATGTTGTACCATAACGTGCAAGTGATTCACCAACACCATATAAGGAACATATACAGTCCTTACACTATCCCTCAAGTCAAGGATCATACAGCTGATATAGAGTACAGTAATGATAAAGCCACCACAGAGACAGTGGATGGAAGGTCTCAGGAAAACCCTGACCACTAGCGTGACACACACTGTTTCTGAAGAGGCTGCTGTCCCACGTGTGAGGGGTGGGGAGAACAGATCAGAACACAGATCAGATCAGACCAGCCCTGGGCAAAAACCACGAAAATACAGTACTCACACTTTAACCCCGATGAGTCAGTTATTGATTCTGTGCAGGGCTGCCACGGTGACGACCACTTTACCGACATGATGTGTTTGGGGACACTGATTTTCACGAAACTGATTTCAAAAACCGTTTTCAAGATTTAATGTAGTATTATATTATATTATATTAAAAAATAAAATATTTGACATATTAAGATTTATAAAATATTGTATAAAATGTATAAAATAAATAAAATATAGATAAGTAAATAAATTATATTTCATTTGAAGTTTATTTAAATTGATTTAATATTATATTACATTATATTATTATATTATATTAAAAAATAAAATATTTGACATTAAGAATTATAAAATATTATAAAAAAAGGTATAAAATAAATAAAACAGATAAATAAGTAAACAAATTATATTTCATTTGAAGTTTATTAAAATTGATTCAATATTATATTATATTATATTATATTAATTTTGTACATTTTAAAGTGTGGCTGAAGTAATTCTTAATATTTTAAATATTTTATTTGTTTATATTTATATAAATATAAATAAATATGGAATGTATAAAATAATAAATAAAAATATTATGCTATATTAATACTAAATTGAGCTTTTTAAATGTGGTTTAAGTGTCCGAATGTGAAATGATTTGTTTGAAAATATATTTTTAATGCCACTTGGTTTAATATGTTGTATCTAATGCAATGACATTCAGACATTAAGTATGGTCATATGTTTTATGGCCACTGTATTATAAAAGTATCACAACTGTTTTCAAATTTGGCACTATGCAGTTTCTTAAAGTTTACATGACTTCCTGCAAGTAGCTTACATAACCCACCGATACAAACAGAAAGTGTGTGTGTGTGCAGTGAGACCACAATTCTTTCCTCTATGCGTTCCATTTCTATTCAGGAAACTGTAAGCTGTGATCTATAAGAATGTTTGTGTTTTTCCTTCCCTCCCTCGCGCTGTCAGTCACCCGTGAGATGAGAGTCTTACCCTCTGTATAACATGTTTTTCCAAACCCAGTGTGGAACAACGTGTGAGGTGAATGTCAGCGAGGTATAACAGCCAACACACCTTCATAATGTTCTTCAGAAGTGTATCAGGCGTGTGAGAGACTGAGGACAGTTTTAATCTTCAGCAACATGACACTCAAATCACACTGCACGCATCTACGCGCACCAACAGGTACGTCTCTGGCATTCAATATTGTAGATATCGCGATGGTTTTTAGGAATTTTATCATTTTTATTTTGGTTACACTTTATTTTAAGGTGTTCGTGTCACAGCATAATTATTACATATTGAAGTACTGTAATAATAATTAACTACATGTAATTTTAAGGTTAGGATTAGAGTTTGGTTTAATTTAATTTTGTTATTACTAAAGTAACTACATGTAAGGTGTAGCATGGAGGACACTGTAAAATAAAGTGTTACCTTATTATTATTGTTAATTATTTAGGTATGGTATGTGTAATATTTGTTCAACTTTTGCTTATGAATATGGTAATAAATTGTGTGGTAGTCACTAAGGAATTACTGAAAAATGTTTCATTAAAATTGATGAAAAAAAATATTTAATTAAAAGCATTAAAAAAAGGTTATATATATATATATACAAATATATATATATATATACACACACATACATATATATATATATATATATATATATTGTAAAATTATTTTATATAATATTAAATAAATATAAACATTACTTTAATTATTTAACTGAATAAATAACATAAATAACAACAATAAATAAATAAAAAATAATTAAGAAAAAGAAAAAGAGTCAGTATTTAATGAATTTTGTTCACTGAATCAGTATTTATACAGTATTTTAACAAAAAAATATTGCATTTAATTCAATGATTTAAAAAAAATAAAAAGTAAAAATCAATAACTTGACGAACCAATCAATAAAAATTAAATAAATAAATGAGAAACATAACAATTGATTTTGTATGGAAGTCTTCCACAGAAGTTGTACTACACTGTAAAAAAATATTTTCATGATTTATCACAGCAATTTTCTTTTGTCAAATCAACTTAGATAATTAATGTGGTTCAGATAACATAATATTTTGAGTTTCTGTTGATTAAACCAATCGCCTTTTTTGAGTTCATTGAAATTAAAATTTTGAGTTCACTGAAATTAAAAATTCAAGTTAATACAATGAGTATTAACTCAAATTTTCCATTTCACTGAACTCAAAATGTGAAGGCAAACAGGTAACTTACTTTTTTAAGTTAAACCAACAGTGTAACATAAATAAATAAACAAACAAACAAACAAACCTGCTGTAATCACTTTCTATGTCATTAACAAAGCAACTTACAAACATTTTATTATTTAACCAAACTTTTAAGAAGGAAAAAAATCAATAAATCAATCAATAAAAAGAAAAAAATAATAACCTACAGTATAACAAACGTTTTTCTATGGAAGTCTTCGACAAAGTACAGTGAAGTGAACTGATGGTTTTACACTTGTATATATTTATAGGATCTCTATGGACCAGCGGACACTGCAAAAGACAGTACAGCTCTAAATCGCAGCTTAACTACCTCACAAGAACACATCCGATGGAGCAGAGGAGGCCCAAACCTCACAGGTTCCACTCCTGCCTGGTGTTTCGCTTAAAGGTACATGACACCACATGGGACACTTGAATCACACTTCACACCGAATGTCATTGCGATGGAATGAATGTATGAAGTCATTTTCTCTCAAGTTCACGCAGGTCATCTGTTTTACGCTGCTGTATCGCTTGTAATGTGATCTAATTTTGGCTTCCGAGATCATCTAAAATTAACACAAAATTCATAGGAAATATACATGACCTCCGGCTGTTTCACTTACTCTGAGAAAGGGGCCTTGTGTGGTAAAATGTAACCATGCCGAACTGACTCGGCTCTGGCATGATAAACAAGAACAATGGCTCTGTTGAAACAGCCGCATGTGTTTTATGACGTCGCCGGGAAAATAGGCAAATGAGACTGTTGGTGTGGACCTGCAGCGTTTAGAGCTGGTGGCAGTGGACAAATAGTGTGCGTCGTCTCATCTGCCCTTCTATATTGACACAGGACCGTGTGAGGATGGACCACTGCCAGCCTGGAGGAGACGTCCAGGAAAACACTGAGAGCAGACTAAGGGAACTGGCCCTGAAGTGGTTTACAGAGACCCAGGCGCCTTTAATTCTCCACAACGGCAACTTTCCGGAATGGTTCCAAGGATTTATCAGCAGAAAGTAAGAAATGTTTCTGAGAAACAAGCATTTAGTACAGGCAAAGTGATACTATCTGATGAATGATGTTACGAAAGCTTTATTCTAGCATAAAATACGAATTCTTCCAAGAAAAAAGCTTGTTCATTTCAGAAGGTGTCTTGTAGTTTAAAAATATGGGGTAATTGTAACACTTTACAATAAGGTCTCATTTGTTAACATTAGTTAATGCATTAACTAACAATGAGAAATATATTTTTATAGCATAGTTGATAAAAATGTTGGTTACACTTTATTTTAAGGTGACATTGTTACAGTGTAATTACACTATTTAACTACATGTACTATACACTGTAAAAAAGGATTGTCGGTTTAACTTAAAAAAGTAAGTTGCGTAAAATTTTGAGTTCATTGAAATTAAAAATTTGAAGGCGATTGGTTTAATCAACAGAAACTTAAAATATTATGTTATCTGAACCACATTAATTATCTAAGTTGATTTGACATAAGAAAAAATTGTGATAAATCATGAAAATATATATTTTTTACAGTGTAGGGTTAAGGTTATATAGGGTTAAGGCTTGGTTTAGAGTTAGTTACTTGTAATTATGCATAATTTGATGTTATTACTATAGCAACGTGTAACTATGTCACCTTAAAATACTTAATTCATTAACTAATGTTAACAAATACAACTTTTGATCTTAAAAATGTAATAGTAAATGTTGAGATTAACATTAACTAAGATTAATAAATGCTTTAGAAGTATGTTTCTTTGTTAGTTCATGTTAACGAATGTATTAAACTAATGTTGACAAATGAAACCTTATTGTGAAGTGCTACTGAATTAAGCATTCTTAAAAAGAAAGGATCTTTATTGTCATTGATGGTTCCATGAAGAACTTTTAACATTCGTGGGATCTTTCCATTCCTCAAAATGTTCTTTATAGTGAAAAAAAAATGGTTCTCTTAAAGAGATAGTTCACCCAAAAATGAAAATTCTGTCATCATTTACTCACTCTCATGTCGTTCCAAACATGTATGAGTTTCTTTCTTCTGTTGAACACAAAATAAGATATTTTAAAGAATGTTATTAAACAAACAGTTGACAGTAGCCATTGACTTCCAAGGTATTTTTTTCCCTACTATGGAAGTCAATGCCTACCATCAACTGTCTGGTTACCAACATTCTTCAAAATACCTTCTTTTGTGTTCAACAGAAGAAAGATTCATACAGGTTTGGAACAACATACAGGTTTGGAACAACATAAGGGTAACTAAATGATGACAGAATTTTTATTTTTGGGTGAACTATCCCTTTAAGAACTGTTCACTGAAATGGTTGGTCCAAAAATGGTTCTTCTATGGCACTGCAGCGAAAAACCCTTTTAGAACCTTTATTTTTAAGGGTGGACTAGGGTTTTGGAACCATTACATTTGGAATTTTCGGTTTCATAATCTCATAATGTTATGCAAGCAGTATTCAAAGTTGGGACTCTATCATAATTTCTCATGGTGTCGTGTTTCACAGGGATGCAGAGGAGCATCTGAAAGACAAGGAACTGGGCTGTTTCCTCATTCGGCTCAGTGATAAAGCCACTGGATACATTCTTTCATACAAGTAAGTGTACTTAGAAACAAATGAAGTGCTGGTAATTTTCTAATGTACCATTTAGCATTTTTTTTTTTTCCCCTCCCAAATGACTCAGCGAATAACCAGATGTTTGCATTTCCTTGAAACGTTTAAAATGCAAATTTTGGTTGTGTTTCCAGCATTTCCTGGGGTTAATTTTTAGCTTGTGATGTCAAGAATGTTTTTAATAAATCTACATTTTTGATTTTTTTTTAATAATTGTTTTTCAGAGGTCGCGATCGATGTCGGCACTTTGTCATCAATCAGAATAAAGATGGACGTTTTATTGTGACGGGCGACACAGAGATGCATGACACTCTCACTAGCCTCATTGAATATTACAAGTCCAGTCCCATTGAGCCATTTGGAGAATATCTGACACTCTCATGTTTTGAGGTGAGTTTGTGCTGTGTATATATGGCCTACACATTTGTAATAATATATATTCTAATAAAACACTTATTTATTTTTTATTGTTTTTCTAAACATTTTTTTATTTTGTGTTGCAGTCTTCCACAAGCGAGCTCTATGATGTAATTCACTTTGACATGAGGGAAAAGCCAGGAGTGAGTGTTAAAGCTGCGAAGGATATTTGGGACGATCCGCGTAAAAAACATGACACAATGCAACCGCCTGCCTTGCCGCCCAAGGGCAACAGAAACACACCGGTATGTCACATTTGCTATTTAATTATTTAAATTCAATTTGAAATAATTGTGTCTTTTGTCATTCGTTTTAATAACTATTATTTACTTTTATTAATTATTTGATTGATCACTTTGTTGCATTTAATAAATTCCATACTTCATTACTGATTATAATTGTGGGTAAATGTGGTCCCACTTTATATCAAGTGCCTTCAACTACTATGTAATACCATATAAATTAATAATTTGATACAAAAAATACTTTTTACATTGTATGAATAAGCCTCAGGCTGAAGGAAATGCAAATTCACGCAGGGTGCAGCTCAGGCAAGAAAGTTCAGCACTCTTCAACAACAAAAACAAAAAAAGAAACACAAATGTGATGTTTATCTAAAGTCATTTTTGCTTATTAGTATGGTTGAATTAGATCATTGAAGGTCAGCAGCAAAGACATTGGTTAAAGTGAGATTAAAAACAAAGTATATTTGTGTTATTTAACATTTAAGTAGTGCAGGTTTGCATAATATTCTGAGTTTGCATCTCTCTCAACATGGACAGGAGAGGTGTCAGTTAATAAATGGGAAAACAAAGTAACTCGCGTTACTTATTTGAAAAAGTAACTCAGATATTTTCCTGTAAATTTGTGTTACTTTACTAGTTACTTGGAAAAAAGTAATCTAATTACAAGTAACTTGCGTTACTTGTAATGCATTACCCCCAACACTGATTAAACCTACCTATACCACCAAACCTGTCCCTAATCTTTCCCATATCCCACCTCAATAGCCGCACAAGTGTTTTGGGTAACACTTTATTTTACAGTGTGCTTGTTAAACATCTTACATATACTTACTATAGTAACAACACACAACTAAACCTAACCCATAAACCAGGACTCGTCAACTGGTGGCCCGCGGGCCAAATCCGGCCCGCCAATCATCTTCATCCGGCCCTAGGCACCCCAATCTTCCTCCTCCTCTTTTCCTGGCGGTGCGGCTAAATTTTGGTTAGAAACATGGCCGCAGTGGCGCCTGCAGCTGTACGGTTATACTGTTCGTACCATGCACGCTCCTCCGACTGACCTGAGAAACGTTTTCTGTGCGAATATTTCAGCAGTTATTATGTGTGTCCCGTATTTCTGTTGACTGAACCAGCGATATCTAACATTCGTGAATTAATCATTCTTTTGTCTTGATTCTTTCTTTTCCATGAATTGGCCAAACGCGCTTGCATAACGATCTGAAACGATTTGGATTCGTTCGGACCGCTCTGTCACTGAATCATCTGTAGTTGTTTCTTGGTTAGTAACAACAAATAGCGCTGTTTTCATGTGTTTCACTAGTTTACTTTGAACTACGCAGCACGGCCCAGTGGATAACGGAACGAAAGCTTAAAGGAGCTGCGTTTATTCCCGGTCACCATTATTAAACAGCGTTACGACATCTAGTGAGAAGCGTTTCAATTCGACACACACCTCTCGTTTACAAACTACAAATCACTCGATGATTAAACTAGTTTTAAATCGGATGAAACAGCCTCAACATTCCCAACAAGACTGATGAGGAAAACAGGAGAAACATGAATGAAGACAGTAGACTTTTAAATCACCACCCTTACAAACATTAACCATGAATGAACTGTAGTAAATTACCATGGTTTGTGGAAAGGTCGAATATTTATATTGAAAACTATGTTATAGCCATTTATATTGCAATATATTTATTAGGTGGGTAGGGGAATATATAATTCATGTCTTTGTTGAGGTGTAGTTTCTACCTGTGTTTAGGCATTTTTTATAGGCCTATATAACATATCATAATATAATATCATTTGACAGTGGTAGAGAGTAGCCATGTGTGGTTTCACCTGTGGTTACCAAGTCTCACTGTGAGAATATTTTCATAATATTTTCATTTCACTAAGACCCCAACCCCCACCCGCCCCTGGCCCACCTCAACTTTTTTATTTGATAATCCGGCCCTCGAATGAAACTACTTGAAGAGCCCTGCCCTAAACCAAACCTTAATCCTATAATAAGTACATGTTGTTAATTATTGTTACTCAGTACTTAAATGTCTAATTACACTGTAACAATTACACCTTAAAATAAAGTATAACTATGTTTTGCAATACAACATGAACAATAAGTAAAGTAAGACACCTAATTTAAAGTGTCACCGTAAATTGAAGTGCTTAAACATCTGAATTTGGCTTCACATCTGGATAATTATGATTTCCCTCCACAGGCAGTACCTTCATGGCCAAGAAAAGGCCCTCCTATGAAAGCCGCCTCCTTGGATGTAAAGTTAAGCACAGAAAACGTGCTGTATACGGCGTTAGACCTGCAGAAGCCCAGGGAAAGAGCCAGAACGCCAACAGAGGGCAAAGACATTTCAGTTACAGCTAGAGGAGAACTCAGAGCCCCGAGACAACAGAAAAGCCCTGCCGAAAACCAAGGAACCATTTACTCCGAGCTCATAGTGCCGAACTGCAGAAGTCAATCCCTGCCGTTCCTGGATGATGACTGTGAAGATGAAGGACACTTAAATAGAAGAAGCCAACTGCAACTCTCTTCCCACGTACAGAGGGAACAGCTCAACAATCCCGCCACCCACTTGGTGCCAGGTCTTAGCAACAGCCTGGATATACTATGTAATTCATCGCTGTATCAATTAGCCGGAACACCTGGCAACCAAAACACGGCGGGGATGAGAATCTCAAACGTCAGCATGCAGGAAAGCGAAGTTACGTATGCAGAGGTGCCTCTTGAACCCGTTCCAAATCACTTCCTGGTTGACAACACATACGAGCAGATTCCCGACTCACAACCTACAGCGAGAGCACAGGAGAACTCACACACTAATACCTACGAGACGCTAACAGACTTAAAACCGAAGCAGATTATTTCTGCCCGGGCCATTAAGGTGAGTGTTGGTGTGTGTTTTTTGTATAAAATGTTTTAATCTTTTAATAAAGATTCTTAGTTGAATGTAATATTTAGAG
The DNA here is from genome assembly GCF_019924925.1 of Ctenopharyngodon idella. NCBI lineage: Eukaryota > Metazoa > Chordata > Actinopteri > Cypriniformes > Xenocyprididae > Ctenopharyngodon > Ctenopharyngodon idella. The sequence continues at coordinate 18,716,682 of NC_067243.1, forward strand.
ATGATTATGGAAGATTATCTCATAATAATTGTACCTGTTGTTTCTCATAGGCAGATAAATGGAAATGGCTGTCCCCGGAATACTGGAAAAAATAACTTCTTCATCTACAGACAAACATCATAAAATTACACTAATAGAGAACAGTTGTTAACAAAAACTACTTCCATCCACTCAAGCTATTTCTGATCATTGAATACTAGAATAGTACAGCTTTATTTTTCACTATATTTATGGGATTTTTGTATGTGTATTTGTGAAATATTTTAATTTTTCATGTTAAAAGAATATTTATTAACTTAATAAACGTATCTGAGTGTCTTATTCTTGATGCCGTTTCTTGATGTTTCATTCTTGTTAGTCATGTGACTGTACTGCACTTGTTTAATTGTACTGAATGTGCACTTGTAGTGTACTTCAAATATTAAAAGTATTAAAAAAAAAACTACTTGCAGAAAATACTATAATGAAATAAAAGGCCACTTAAGTGTACTTACAGTAAAGAGTACACTTTCATTCTGTTTCTTAACACACTTTTAAAAAAGTGCACTTTGTGATGATGTCAAATTAAAAGTTTTACTTTAAAGTACATTTTAAATCATTCTTTTATATCTTTCTTTAAAAAAAAAAGAAAAGAAAAAAGAAGTGCCCTTATTTTGATGTGTTTAGTAACATACTAAATGTACTAAATTGCAACTTTATCATTACAAATGTAAATATAAGACATACAAGTCATACAATATTTAACCATATTTCAAAGGCAGTAAATGTAATTATGAAATTACATATAAAGATGTACTTCATAATTGTCCTACATAATAAGCACTAACTGCACATAATATAAACTTAAATTATAATACATTTTCATTCAATTGTAAATAACATGCAATTAAAGGCCCGTTCACACCAAGAAAGATAAATATAAAGATAACTACATTTGCATTCACAGCATACCAACAGGCGATAACGGTCTGTTTATTTTAAGATCTCGCGCTGCGGTTTCAAAGTGTGTACAACATGTTTTTGCTGTTCTTGTTGCATTTACAGGGCTTAGTGTAACGTTAATTTAATCCAACAGTGAATTTAGCTGAATAAGTCAATAAAAACAACGCCTAGACTTTTTCACTGCAACTTCAGTGGAACAATGTTGTCGAAACTAGCGCTGGATACCTGAGGTAATTTTATTTTACACTGTTTGCTAGTCTGGCATAATGATCTCACCATTTATTCAGAGGGTATGACCGATTGTTTTCCATATATCCATTTTCTTTAAAGTATCCTTGAAAAGGGGGTTTGACTTGTCAAACAGTGGTGGCTTTTTCTCCGCAATGTCGACTGCCATTTTAAATGCGCGAGCCCTTACATTAGAATGGATTCTGATTGGCTGTCAGTGTTTTATCCCAAAGATATCGTTTCTCTATATCGTTATCGTTACAGCTGTGGTGTAGACAGTCTTAATATTTTATATTTAGAATGATTTTTAGAACTATATCTTTATCGTTATCTTTATACCGTTCTTGGTGTGAACGGGCCGTGCGCACTTAAGAATATTCTTTTAAAGTTTTTTTTTTTTTTTTTTTTTTTTTTTTCTGTATATAAAGTGTAGGTCTACTTCTTTTTTTTCACAATGGGTACGGAGGCCAGTACGAGAAATTATCTGAGTATTAAGTAGGAAAAAAACAAAACAAAAAAAACATCAGATGTGAGCTGTGTGGATGGGGTAGCCTAGACAAATGTCATTACACCTACATGTCTCACCCGAAATATTAGCTGTCCTAATTCATTTTGATGCTGAATCATATTTGATATTATTGCAATTCAGTTAGGGGTGTGGGAGCACGTCTCTTTTGAAAAGAAGAGAAACATTTCATTGACGTATGTGATATGATAATAAGTTAAAAATATTTTAAAAAGTCAGCTTTGATGCCACACTTTTAGGTTGTTTTTTTGGGGGGGGGTTGGGCACCACTAATAGTAGGCCTGCACAACAATTCTTGTCTCATCCCAACTTTATTGGCCATGAATATAACTATCAATACACAGAGTGGGAACTGGAAGCAGTTAAAGTTTACAATCTTCTAAATTACCTTACTTGCCAATAACAGAGACCATCTGTGAAGGTGCACATCTGCCTTTACGAGACTCAGTACAACTGCTGGAACCATAGAAAGACATGATGTCATTGTCCCTCTTTCATGGCCTTGGAAATAACAGATTTCCAGTAGAAACACTAAACACTTGTAAATAAGTACTATTTAAATCAAGGAATTGAACATTAAAATCAAGCTAATTTAAAATCTATAAGCAATTTTAGAGTTATTGTGATTTTTGTGTAGGCTACATGCATTTATGCCTGTGTAAACAGCTATTTGGGCAATTATAGGGCACCAGATATCAGATACATGAAGTACAAATGGTGTATTCAAGTCATTCTGGAAAGTTCATATTTACAGTATAATGAAGTATGCTATCAGGTGTATAGCAGCTAACAAACATATTTATATGTCTGAGTACTAAGTAACTTTATATCTATTAATTAAAGCTGCTTATAAAGTTATTAGCAACCAGCTAACTGATTTATCTTTATAAATATTCATTAATGCTGCTTATCAGCTAATATTCTACATGACATTGAGACACATTATCTGTGAACTGCATAGCTTTCCATTTATTCATCAATAGTGCTTGCCAAGCTATTAGCAACCAGATAACTGCTTTAACTTCATATCTATTCATTAATGCTGCTTATTAGCAACCAGCTAACTGATTTAGCTTGTATTCATCAGTGCTTATTACGCTATTAGCAACCAGCTAACTGATTTAGCTTACTATATATTAATGCAGCTATTAAGCTATTAGCCATCAGCTAATACTCATAACATGACAGAGGTGAGTCACATTATCTGTAAACTGTTTTAGCTTTCTATTTATTCATTAATGGTTCTTGCCAAGCTATTAGCAACCAACTAACTGATTTAGCTTACTATATATTAATGCAGCTATTAAGCTATTAGCCATCAGCTAATACTTATAACATGACAGAGGTGAGTCACATTATCTGTAAACTGTTTTAGCTTTCTATTTATTCATTAATGGTTCTTGCCAAGCTATTAGCAACCAGCTAACTGATTTAGCTTGCTATATATACATTAATGCAGCTATTAAGCTATTAGCCATCAGCTAATACTCATAACTTGACAGAGGTGAGTCACATTATCTGTAAACTGTTTTAGCTTTCTATTTATTCATTAATGCCAAGCTATTAGCAACCAGGTAACTGCTTAAACTTCATATCAATGCTGCTATTAAGCTATTAGCCATCAGCTAATACTCATAACATGACAGAGGTGAGTCACGTTATCTGTAAACTGCTTTAGCTTTTGGTGCGTTCAAGTTCTCCTGGGAAGTTTGTATTTACGAGGTGGGAAGACGTGTTTACGACGGCAGGTATGTTCAAGTCACTTTCATCGGAGTAAGATGGAGGCGTACCTTCTCTTAATTAATTACACAAAAATACAGCACTTATAGAAAATGAAGAAAGAATGCGCATCAGGTGTGTTTTGCTTTTTTTAAAAAATGTTTTTAGTGAATTTATAAAGCCACTGTAAAGTTTATCGTTACATATTATATTGTTATATTATAATGCTACCATTTTGTGCAGAAATTAGCTTACTTCGTTGTAAATATAAAAGCTGGACAATGTCACTGCTAAATGCCTATAATATTGTGGTATTCTGCCATGTTTCTCATTGAAATGCCCCCAACTCGTACAGATCGGGGCTTAAAGAAAATCCCGAACTTTCCACTCGTGTTTACGACATTGTGGTGGCATTCATGTGCGTTCAGCTCGTAAATACGATCTTTCTGACATGACTTGAACGCACCATTTCTATTTATTCATCAGTGATGCTTGCTAAGTTGTTAGCAACCAGCTATGATCAGCTAACACCAGCTAGAAACCAGTTATCAAGATCCAAAATACAGCTACCATCTTAAACTGTGTTTTCAGACTCAAATGATCTGGTCTTGACGACATTGCTAGCTGTTGTACGTCCTGTAGAAGAATAAGCTTGGGCAACGTAAAACAACCGTGACTGGTCTAAAGGACAACCAAAGAACTTTTAATGTTCTGCTTCAATTGGCTCAGAGTGTTTATTAGAAAAGTTAAAATGTGAAATCAATTATATGGATTTAAAATAGGACTATTGATCATAGTACTGCACAACAATACAGCATTAACCATTGTTTCCTAGAAACCTAAACACATCACAAAAAAAAAAAAAAAAAATGGCTAACTCCATAGACAAAGTAGAGGTGATATCCTCACATGTGATTTATGTCTGAAAGAAATTTATAGTGGCCTTTCTGACTCCCTGGAGAAGCAAGACTGTGATTTGCACGCTTACGCACAAACTCAAGGGACCAAATGGTGTCGGACAAGATCTTCATGTAAAAGAGGACAATAAAGCTGCCAGCAGTGACGGATCTGGTTTTTGTGGGGAGCAGGAATCATAAATAAGAGAGTCATTGCACAGAGAGCATAACTTCAGGCAGATTTAAGAAAAGAAGAGAGACAGTCTACAAAATGTGCCCTTCTCTGTATGACACATAGGCTACACTGTGTGTATGATGAATGGCATACCAACAGGGGCTAATGCGGCTAAGCTAACCAGTTAAACCTTGCATCCAAATATGCAAACTTCCCTATTATATAGTAGGCAAAAACAGTATGTTAGATGAGTAGTATGTCTGAATTCATAAAAGAGTATTCAAATTGCCTACTGATTCTGCCAAGATTCTGAAGTGTGCATCCAGTGGACATTTACTATCACATGAGGCCATGGGAGAGGAGGAGAATGGCGGTGAAGCGACACAACTGTCGCTGGTAGGTCACATGACAATTACAACATTACAGATGTAGTGCGTCCGAACTGCTTTAATGTTATACACATTCATACAATATAGAACATACTTTTTAAAAGTTTTAAAAGTTCATTCCTTATCAAATGTAGTAACTACTCAGGCAGTACGCGATTTCGAAACACTGTAATATCTATTAACGTAATCCTAAAATCTAAACGAGTAAACGAGCTGTGTCCTAAATCATCACCTATATTATATAGTGCACTGTTTGTGGGGACTACCATTTATAGTGGTGTTCGAAAACAGCGGACATTATCAAGTGCGCTCATTCAATCCCACAATGCACGGCAACAACTTCCAATTTAAACTCGATCACTGTGTCCGAAATCAAGTACTGAGTAGGTACTACATTTTAAGATGAATTTGAATTTACTTCGCGACCGTTAAAAAAGTACGCTCTATATAGTATGAATATGGGTAGTATGAATGAAATTCGGATGTACTACATCCGCCATGTTGTTATTGTCATGTGACCTACCAGCGTCACTGCCATTCATAAATCCTCTCCAGTGGCCTCATGGGATAGTAAAGTGTCCATCGTATGCGCACTTCAGAATGTCTCCGGATGTAGCAGGTCATCCGAGTACTTTACTGTTTTTTGAATATGTATTCAGACATACTACTCTTTTGGCGTACTGTTTTTCGCATACTGTAATAAGGAAGAATTCGATTTCGGACGCAGTGAATGGCTAGAGAATACCCATAATGCACCATGAGGGTTGTGCTGAATGAATTCCTGCGTCTCGGCAGTAGATGCCATGTATAGTGGAAACATACAGATGTACAGCGAGTACCTGTTAAATTGATTATTAATTGTTTAATTAAGGTTTATACAAGCAAGTTTCTTAATTTGTTTTCAATCACACCTTCAATATTAATGGACTAATGTATGGAATAGTTAATGAGGGTATAAGGGGTGATTTCGGATACAACCGCTGATCCAGAAACACATGCTACTATGCTAAATCACGTTAACATATTGCTGCTGTGGCAAAAGAGACTTCTGGAATGCTAATGGATTAATGAAAAGTGAAAAATGGGATGTAAAGGCATTGTGTAAAACCTAGGATGTTGTGCTTGCGGACTCAAACAAACGTATTGCGTTTCCTCGTTTACAGTTATTGATCAGGAGATTAGCGTTCCTGACAAAAAAAGCCATTACTTGAACACATCCAGTAATACTGATATATTCTGCCCTTGTTATCGAACTGGCTTCTAAAAAACACAAAAATGGATTGTTTTGAAACTCTTGGGATGCCATGTTGGCAAACATCACTGAGCTAATAAGATTAGAGGGCAGCCAAGGCCAGCAAACCGAGTGTGCGCACAAACCTCTGCGCATGTGTGAGTCGCTGACGTCCTGTTTTATGCTCTGCGTCCAGAAGAATCAATGCTCTAATGCCTACATTACTGTCAGCAGCCTGAGTGGCTGTATCAGACTGGAACAGAAGCACATCTAAATCAGCAGATGCTCAGGGTGAGAGCCGTAATTAACGAAGGCGCATCATCAGCACTTACATCCCACTGGAGTTTTTAATACAGTCCTCATAAAGGGAGCTGAAGGTAACGGGATGAGGAATTAACTGCATATTAGCGCAGGCGTCCTTATCCCTAATGACTGCACACCGCCGTGATATCACTAAAACGGTTCCTCACCAATCCATCCAGGCATGCCTTGTTTTATGTCTGAGAACCATTTTCATGGTTACGTAAGCCCTGCAAATGGGATTTTTTGGCAATTAACAAAGGCCCAAGTGCATTTTTATTTATTTTAAAGTCCGTTTTAGTTGTTTCTGGTATGTGTATCTCACAGAACTTGTCTAACGATAAAAACAATGTGAGAAACTATAACCATTTCAGATAATGGGTGCTTTATTAGAATTTAAAGTGATTGTTCACCCTAAAATGAAAATTTTGTCATTTATTCACCCTCATGTCATTGTTTCAATTGTTGTACATTCAATGAAAGTCAATGTCCAAAACATTGGACCCCACTGACTTTCATTGTATGGACAAAAAACAACAACACTGAGACATTTTTTCAAACAATCTTCTTTTGTGTTCCATCATAAAGGGATAATTCACCCAAAAATGAAAATAATTTCTGCACTCTTGTGTTTTCAAACCTGCAAGATCCTTTTATATGAGTGCTCATATTAAACTTTGTCTGTGCTATATGAATAATACCTCAAAATTGTGTGGCTTGTTGAGGACAGATGATCTATAACTTTTATAAATATTCAGACTTATGATTTCCCTCTAGTGGATGATAAAATGGGTTATAATGATGCCATAAAAAGTCAAATTTATGAAATATAATTATGAGATAAAGTCATAATAATGACAAACTTTGTCCTCATTGACTAAGTCAAAATGATGAGATAAAAAGACAATTATGACTTTTAAAACTTCATGATGATATAAAAAGACAAATGTATGACAAAAACAGCTGAGATAATCAATTATGACAAATGCGACAAGTCATAATTATGAATTATAAAGTCATTATTATGGGATAATTGTGAAATTATTACATAAAAACATGAGCTAGCCATAATTATGACAAGTTACTATTATGACATAAAAAGGCAATGATGACAAAGTCGAAATTGACATAAAAACAATTGACATAAAATGTCAAAAACTGAGATAGTCAATTGTCATTGTCACAATTATTAGATAAAAAGTTTGAGATAAAAACAATTATGATAAAAAATATTCTCAAAATTTGAGAAAAATTGTAAATATGACCAAAAAATCAATTACGACAATTTTTTTTTTATTTTTATCTGACAATGAAGTATGTCATAATGACTTTATTTATTGTAATTTACGAAAGCATGATTTTTTTTCCCTTTATGTGACAGAAATGAGCTTCCATATAAACCATATCTAGAGACTAGATAAATTATATCATCTATATATAATATATATGATGGGGTGGGGCTCTTTTTAACCTTTTTTTTTTTTTTTTTTTACTTTGACCTAGCAACCACACAAAATCCATTGCACAAGTATGACTCCTCAGTGCAACAAGATTAACATCACGCAACGAATGAAATGACAAGATCAGCAGGATCAAACACGCACCCTGTCATCCCCAAAAACAAAAGCACAACATATACATTTACATCTGAAACAATCTCCTTGCAAAAACAGTAAAATGCGTTTGAATCAATGTTGGACGCTGTTAGGAGGACAGTAAGCGGTTGACCCGGTAAATCATCAGCTGAACTAATATGGCCAAGGACAGCTCTGGGTGGAGATTTACCAGGCTCAAAGTGCGCTGTGTATAATCATACGGGTGCTGAGGCAGCGCTGCTTCTAACGATCTCATTCAGCTTAAAAAGTCATTAAAGTGGAATACGACAGATAGGCTGAAGAATCGTTGGCCCATCTTTATTGTTAAGGCTGGTTGGTTTGCAGCTGCATGGGGCTTGAACTAGAATGAGAGGAGGACAACGAAACAACCAGGAACAGGACTGGGGTTACAAAAGTGTGGCTGTTTAAAATTAGCCTTTAAGAGTCAACTCTTAAAGGGATAGTTCACCCAAACATGACGTTTACTCACCCTCAAGTTGTCGCAAACCTGTATGAGTTTCTTTCTTCTGTTGAACACAAAAGATATTTTGAAGAATGTTGATGGTAGCCATTGACTTCCATAGTATTTTTTTCCTACTATGGAAGTCAGTGGCTACTGTCAACTGCTTACCAATAATCCTCAAAATATCCAATTTTATGTTCAACAGAAGAAACTCATACAGATTTGGGACAACTTGAGGGTGAGTAAATGATGATTTTTGGGTGAACTAGCCCTTTAAGTAGTTAATACAATAGGCTGGTAACCAGAAGACTGTTGGTTCGAATCCCCAACATGGGCAGTCTATAGGAATTGCCCCTATAAGTGCAAATATTTCGCATGTGAAAACATGTTTTGCCTGGTTTGACATTAATACCAAATGCCTATAAAAGGACTGTTTCACCTAAAATGAAAATTTTGTCATTTACTCACCCTCATGTTCTTCTGTGGAACAAAAAAAAAAAAAGATATTTTGAAAAATGTCTCCAATGTCCAATGTTGTTTTGGACCCCATAGACTTGTTTTAGCCCCATTGTTCCGCAAAAAACTTGTACAGGTTTTGAATGATATGAGGATGTATAAATTATGACCGAGATGTGCTTAGAGAGCAAAATCTATCCTCCAGCATTGGTATCTTCCTTTGAAGCCATTTTAGGTTCGTATATGGAAGGTGCTGTAGTACAGAAAGATGACAAAGTCTGTTCAACGCTTGAAATATAGCACACAAGTCAAATGGAATACAAAAAGAGAAAAATACCATAAACGTACTGTTTAAAGACAATCTTGCCCTCTGCTGTAGGTCCATGTTGAGAATTAAAGGGATAGTTCTCCCAAAAACGAAATTTCGGTCTTCATTTACTCACCCTCATATCATTCAAAATCTGTATAGCTAGTGCCATTGAAATATAGCGCACAAGTCACATAGACTACTTTTGTGGTGCTTTTATATACTTTTTGGAAAAGAGCAGCATGAACATTCTTTAGAATTTCTCTTTTTGTGTTCCACGGAGGACAGAACATAATACAGGTTTGAGGGTGAGTAAATGATGGCAGAATTTTCACTTTTGGGTGAACTATCCCTTAAAAATAGGCATTAACCCAAAAACATCATAAACAAATGCACTCAGTCAACAATTGACAGAAAACCTTTATTAAAATTTAAGTCAAATGCCCTCTATCACATCAAATACTGAAAAAAAAGTCAAAGAAAGGAGACAGTTTGACGCTAACACCTCAAGTTAGGACAGAAGGGACAGAGGGATTTGCAGGTGGAACAAATACATGGAGAGCGGAGAAGAAGACAGTAGGAGAATATATGATGACAGAGCCCTTCGTTCAACTGGAGAACATTTAGATATGATTGTCGTCATGCTCCAGTACTATAAGCAGTTAGATTGTGAAATGGCAAAGCTGTTGGAACATTAGGGAACGGGAACAGGGGGTAAATGTAATCTAATACATGCATTTTATGGAGAAAGATTGCATAGCTGTAGAAAACACTGTCTCAGTGGTGCTGACGCCAGTAATGTGCTTTTAGCCCTCTCTCTCACTCTCTTGTTCAGTTTGTTTGTTCCTTCCTGAAAACTGTCCCATGATTTATTTGATCCCAAATAAGAGTCTTTAGAAACGGGAGAGTGAGTCAAAATTTTGTCCAATGTGCCATGGACATTGGTAGAAGCCCATAAAAGCGGTTACGCCCGCATTAGTTTTACTCCAGGAGCAGGTGTGTGGGTCAAACCCACAAAAGGCCTCACCTTTCCATTTCGTCTCTCTGAAAACACAAGGAATTTCTGATCCAAAGTTTTCTGTTCATGAAAAAACAGCCATGCATTTGTCAGTAATCCTGTCTAGTGTGCTTCCGGTGCAAAAACGAAAGGAAAACAACGGTAGACATTTATCCTCCGAAGTGGACTCATCTGTTCAAGGAACGTCAGCATTGGTATCTTCCGTTGAAGCCATTTTAGATTCGTATATGGAAGGTGCTGTAGTACAGAAAGATGACAAAGAGAGAAATGACATATTAGATTAAAGGTAAAAGCACATGGACCAGTCAAAACTGAATTACGCCATTTCATGCCCCTAATGCATCATTTATAGGACCAAAAAAGTGACAAAGCCAGGATATATATTTAAGGATTTGCGTTTTACAGCCTTAACCATGAGTAAATTTTGCTGTCTCGCTGGTAACTGATGAAAATTGAGCATTAAGTTATTAAAAAGTATTCAAGAAGAACCAGGATGAGGAGCAGATGGATTTTGATGGTGTTTTGATGATGAAATTGATGTTAAAATGAATTTGGAATTCCACCAGATCGAATAGCAGAAAGAATTGAGCTCCAAACCTTTGTCGTAGATCTTCAACAACACACATTAACCACCTGTGCATACGTCACTTGGACAATTTTACCTCATATCACCCTTTACTGTCATTTGAATGAATGTTTAAAACAGTGAAGGAGGAATTCACAAAGTTTGAATTGTGCCTGTTGGTTTGTACGTGCTGTCTGCATTGTTTTTGCCCCCGATTCACTAAAAGAACTTGCATAACAACGGCAAAAAAAGTGTGCTGAACACATTTTATGTATATCTTATTTATTTAATTTATTTATTAATATATTATTAGAAAAAGAATATACTACCATTCAAAAGTTTGGGGTCGGTAAGTTTTTTATGTTTATGAAAAAAGTTTCTTATGTTCACCAATTAAGGCTGCACATATTTAATCAAATATACAGTAAAATCAGTAATATAGTGAAATATTGTTACAATTTAAAATAACTATTTAATAACTATTTAAAATGTAATTTATTCCTGTGAAGGCAACTCTAAATTTTCAGCATCATTACCAGTCTTCACTGTCACAAGATCCTTCAAAGATCATTCTAATATGATAAATTTGAAACATTTCTTTTGATTAAATTGTTGTGATGCTTAATATTTTTGTGGCAACTGTGATCATTTTAGTCTTTCAGGATTCTTTTATGAACAGAAAGTTCAAAACAATAGCATTTATTTGAAATTTACTTTTAAATTTTGATCAATTTAATGCATCCTTGATGAATGAAAGTATTAATTTTTTAAAAACAAAAAAGAAACTTAATGACCCCAATCTTTTGAATGGTAGTATACAGTATATACGGAGTTTACAGCATTTAGCACCTGGTTAAGCTGGATTGTGAGTGGTTAGTGATCAAGGCACGTTTTTTTTGTGTGTGTGTTGAAATACCATGTGCAAAAGGCATAAGTGTTTAATGAATTGGAGTGATTATGCAACAGCACTTAAATTCATTCATTCATTCAGGAAAGAAGCACAGATTAAACAGATTAAAACAAGAAGATGAAACAAGAAAATGTTTATTGTAACACTCAGAATAAATTTAAATTACTTTTGCCCTTAAACCCTATAATGAATGTGTCTGTGAGATCTGATTTAGGGGTACATGCTCCCATTAATGTGGAGAATTGCAGTCATACAAACACCATTGAATTTTGTTTATTTTGCAATTCTGTTTGACGACATTAGTGCAGAAATTACACACTTCACCTTTAAGTGAAGTCAAATCCCTTATGGTGTTCCACAGGGTTCAATTTTGGGACCTCTTCTTTTTGCTTTATATATGATTCCCCTAGACCATATTATTCAGAAACACAACTTATCATGTAATTTCTAAGCCGATGACACTCAGCTTCATCTTCTTGTTAAATAACAGCTGTTCTGTGTCTAATCTGTTTGAATTTCTTCAGGACATTAAAGGGTTAGTTCACCCAAAAATGAAAATAATGTCATTTATTGCTCACCCTCATGCCTTTCCACACCCGTAAGACCTTCGTTCATCTTCGGAACACAAATTAAGATATTTTTGTTGAAATCTGATGGCTCAGTGAGGCCTGCATAGCCAACAATGACATTCCCTCTCTCAAGATCCATTAATGTACTAAAAACACGCTGATTCATAACGCTTCGAAGCTTCCTGAAGCAGTGTTTTGAAATCGGCCATCACTATAAGTCGTTATTTTGTTTTTTTGGCGAAACAAAAATATTCTCGTCGCTTTATAATATTAATATTGTACTCACATGAACTGATTTAAATATGTTTTTAGTACATTAATGGATCTTGAGAGAGGAAGTGTCATTGCTGGCTAGGCAAGCCTCACTGAGCCATCGGATTTAAAAAAAAATATCTTAATTTGCGTTCCGAAGATTAACGAAGGTCTTACGGGTGTGGAACGACATGAGGGTGAGTAATTAATGACATTACTTTCATTTTTGGGTGAACTATCCCTTTAAATGCTGGATGGACATGAATTTTTTTACAGTTAACTAGCGATAAAACTGAGATAATCATCTTTGGCCCATCAGTTATGACTTCTGGCATTATCAATCAGCTTGGTCCACTCTCTACCATTGTGCGCGACTGTGTCAAAAACCTTGGTTTTATCTTCGATCCCACTTTGTGTTTTGACAAGCAGATCAGTCCTGTTGTGAAAAGCAGTTTCTTTCCATTAAGACTGCTAAAATCAAGAAGATGCTTTCTAAGAAGGACCTTGAAACATTATTCTTTATGTTTTAATTCCTTTTGAGGATATATAATTTTCATTTGTCCATTTGTTTTTTATATTATTATTTGTCTAGTCTTTAAATCTGTTTTACTCTACCTGTACAGCACTTTGGTTTCAACTTCTGTTATTTTTAAATGTGCTTTATAAATAAATAAAGTGAACTAAACTTAATTAACAAAAAAGTGCAGTCAGCAGAATGCTAAAATCATTTACTTTCTATGAGTGTTCAAGAAAGTAATTGCCTCTTTGACTGACAGCTGCTGAAAGCAATTCTAGATTTTTTGGCCTCCAGGTCTCCAAATTATGGTACAAAATCTTTCTGCCCCTCTCAATCATGTGGTCTGTGAAGCACAGCTGTGCAGTCCAAAAAGGCCTGTAAAAGCCAAGCAGAGGGACTCTTGCCCCATAAAGCATATTTGAGTGCCCTGCAGCCAAATTATAGCAGTGTGCCTCCAGAGCAGAGTGCTAACCATGATGTTAGCAACTAGCATAACTGGCTTTACACTCATAAGGACTTAGTATGTCCGATGTGAGTACATTAACTCCTAATAAAATTTAGCATCATTAGTTTGCAAAACTATGTACAAACAGTAGCTCTGTTGCTCAAAACTTAGTGAGCTGTCTTGCAATCTTCTGTCTACATAAGCAGTGGCTTCAAAAGGCAGTATGCTAATCAAAGCAAATCCATTCAACATACAAACAGCGTAGACTCAATTTGCAAAGTATTTCAATAGTTTAATGTTAGCATGTTGCTAAGCTAACACCATAGTACTCGAATGAGCATTAAATAGCAATTTTTGTACTGGATTTGACTAATTTAATCAATATATGTCAGTGGTGAACAAAATATTTATAATGAGAATATTGCCCGCATTCTCCACCATCCTGGATAGATTGGACTACCAAAAGCCTAACTTTAAATGACAATTTATAGTAAAACAACAGCAAAATCAAACTCTAGTTAGCATACATCTGAGGAAACAAGTCACTTTTATGCATCCAATATTCTTACCTTAAAAAGTCAGGAGCCCTGGAGATCATGTTCTCAAAGTCAGCAAAGGAGAGCTTGCTGTCTCCATCCAGGTCGGCTTCCTCGATGGCCTTCTCACACACCAGATTAACCTCCTCTGGTGTTAACTCCTCCTTCGTTAACTTGTTTAGAGTCTTTTCTAAGTCCTCTTTGCAGATGTAATTATCTACATTGAAGTCTAAGAACAAAATAGGATAAGAGTTAACTACAAATGAGTTCATGTTGTAAAGTTGCTGCACTGTTTATGAATGCTGCAATATAAATGTTTATTAGAACCTCTAAAACTGTGCATTGTGACAATCACATTGTAAATAATTTAATATTTTTCTTCTAGTGGACTGTACATGAGGTAATGAAAAATAAATTTTACCATATATTTTAAAAGCATAAATGGCTTTCAGTTCTCTAGGAGCCATTTCGCTGAGAACCGAAAACATGTCCACAAAGTCGTTGAAGCTGAGGTTCCCCTGGCCATCTTCGGAGAACGATTCCACAATCCGATTCCTGAATGGATTCTCCTACAAAACAGAAATTGAGAGGTACTGAGCCAGCGTTCGGACTAAAACACGGAAGCCTGCACTGCGTTCACTCCGGCAACTGCGTATGACAACGGTTCAAATAGTTAAATAAAGTCGTTATTTTTGTTTTGTTTTTGCACGCAAAAAGTATTCTCGTCGCTTCGTAACATTAAGGTTGAACCACTGTAGTCACGTTGACTATTTTAACAATGTTACTAGCAAATTACTACCTTTCTGGACTTCAAAAGGTGCAATGACGTTGCTGCCTATGTGTGGTTCAGAAACCCTCAGATTTCATCAAAAATATCTTAATTTGTGTTCCGAAGATGAATGAAGGTCTTACAGGTGTGGAACGACATGAGGATGAGTAATTAATGACAGGAATTTCATTTTTGGGTGAACTAACCCTTTAAGCTTACAGATTTCCCTTAAAATCAGTGTAAAAAATATGGAAAACGTCTAGTACAGATTGCATCTTGGCCTGGCTATAGAGTACAAATGTATGGCTGTACGTAAGCATGTGTGCAGCAGAGGGAGTTTTGCTGAGTGAGTCATGTATAAAATGTAGAATGGCTGACTCCCCAAACTGGTGCCCATATATTTCTTACTGGCTATTGGCCTAAAGGAATTTTTATGCCCTATGCTACTAGCTGACTCAACAGCTCTGGGAACAGTAGCATGAACACAGCAGAGCAGGATCAACCCTAACATTTCACCTCTGTTTTAAACACTATACGTCCTGTGTATGGTTATAGTGTAAGTGTAATACTTCAAGTTAGAGGGTTTGTTCAAGTCCTTAACCCTATGTATGAGCCATAGCAAGCAACACAGTTCAACTTGAAGGAACTTCAGGCATGATTTCACATTAGTGACAACCAAATAATCTGTAAACACCACAAATCAATACAATGCAAGTTTGATCTGAACGAAAATTCAATCGTATTGGAATAAGTGGAGTAAATTTACACTCTAAAAAAAAAAAATCTGCAAAAATAGGGCACAATGTACTGTATTTATTTGACGGAATTCTCTGTTTTTATTTTTTACAGGTGTTTTACCTGTGTTTTGAATTTTGATCTTCATTGCATTGTGTTTTAGGGTTAACGGAAATGTCCGTAAAATTATAGGATAATGTTCGGGTAATAAGCTGTCAGTACTTTTCCTGTTATTTTATTGGATTTATTTTTAACAGTGTAGAAAAATATGATTAATAGGAAAATATTAAGCATGTAAATGCTTGAATAAGATTTGATATAAAAAAAAACCTTTTGAAGATGTGCAGTGCCGTGATGCGTTTATGTTTATGCGAACGTGTGGTCTTACATATTACAAATTGGTCTCAGTTTGCAGGATATTTACTAAATATTTTCTAAAAAAGCTCTTCTGACATATATGTCAGTCTTCTTTTTAGACATTGTCAAGGCAAACACGTCAGTTATGCTCATGGTAACTTCAGTACATTATCGTGCTGGCTTTCTGAACACGTAATTTTGTTTAAAATACACGTAATGCGCACATAAATTAATACGGAAACGGATTGCAAGGTTTAGAGTTCATATAAACAAGAATCAGACTGGATTCAATCGAATCGAAGAAAATTAGGGCAGCCTGCTTCATGGGCAATAGCATAGAGAACATCCATCCATGTGTAACATCAAAACACTCTGAGGGATTTGTATTGGCAGAAGTCAAGTATACAGCCCTCTAATGTCCTATTGTGTTAAATAACTCCAGTTTTGCATGAAAAAGCCAATTATCAGACTGAATGGGGACTGGGATTTATGTTTATAAAGGCTGAGAGGATCTTTGGAAACTGGAAGCTGTCGTAGTCCCATCAATCCCAGCTAGAGTGGTCTCCATCAGTATCGTCCACCTCCTAGGGTTGGGTTTATAGCTCCTTCATCCATCTGACAGCTTTAGAGGGCGGTAAAATTACATTCCAACATGGGGGACATAATGGGGCTCATTCTGGAGCTGTAACATCTGACAAATTTTGACTGACTGAGGGATGGGTCAGAAAAAGGAACGGTGGGATCGGATCAGTGATATGACATGACTGACTGAAAAATAGTCTGAATTATATTTAAAAGGAACCATTTTATTGAAAATATTGAAAAAAAAATCTAATTGCTGATATTTATATGGCCAAAAGGTAAAATGGTAGCTGATAGCTTGTAATGTAAATCAATCTCATCTTAATAACAGTATAGCAGATTACTTACATAAAAATTATGTATGGATAATCAAGCAAACCTAAGTTGCTTCAGTCCAGTAAAAGTTCATAATATTACTAGGGCTGTCAATTGAAAAAAAAAAAAAAAAAAAAAAAAACGAATTAATTGCGATTAATCACACCTAACATTAAAGTTTTTAATATGTTTAATTTCACATTTAATCTCCAAATTGATGTAGAAACAACATAAAGACAATATATTTTAAATATTTTGTTTAATGGCATCTTTTTATGAATGAAGGCTAGTGTCACTGATACTAATGTCTCTATTAAACTGATTTTTTTCTCAATTTTAGCCATAGCTGTTCAACATTACAGTATAATTGAAAGCTATCAATTTTAACATTTATTATTAGGCTTTAAAAATATAACACCTTTTAATTTAAGTGAACTTAAAACAATCTTCACATAAACCCTAAGGATTTAAGGATTTTTTCTACTGGCCCAGTCAGATTGTTACTTGTCCTGCCAAAATGCACAAAAAAAAAAAAAGTTATTGTTTTTATTGTTTTTGACCCATGTAACCATGATTTTCAGGTAGGTCTAACAGGTAGGAAATAAACAGAAATTGAATAGTCAAACACTTTACAGCCTTCACTACTAAATTATGAATTGAACGTAGATTAATCATTTTTAAAGCCAAGTTATTCAGTCAAAAGCAGTGAGTGATTTTCTCTTTGTCTTTAGTTCTTTGACTTTGATTAACATTAATGACAGACATAACAGCAGCAGGTTTATTAGGCTTCTGTCACTTTAGGACCTGACGCACAACTCTTTACGTTCATTTAAAAGTCATTTGAGACTGTGCATTCGAGGATACTCGACAAAACGGGAATTTTGCCATAATTGTGTGTGTTTTTGTCCGTTCAAGCGCTGTTTGTGTCTTGTCGCGTGTGAATGGTCTATTTGCCTGAATAAGAGCGCGATCATACAATGTAATGCTATAGCCAAAGGATGACGGAAAAAAATGGATACTGCCTTAATTACGTTAAATATTTTTAATGCGTTAAATTTATTGTAACGGGTTAATTTTGGCAGCCCTAAATATTACTAACAATATAAAAGTTATTCAGTTGCTTTATAAAAATCAGTAAAGATTTCGTAGCAAAAAGTGTACCACGTGTACCATGACCTGAAGGAGGACGTTTTTACAATTATACTAAAAGGCCTTTGACTTGCTAAAAAAAAAAGTAACTGTCAACGAGACGACAGAAGCCATGTATAAGATTGTGTACAACAGGGTTTTCAGCAAAGTTTTGATCATTTTGATAATTAGAGGCCTTCGAAATTTGAATCAAATATAATACAATAGGCTTTATAAGGTTAAAAAAAAAGTACAGGATAATCCTTGGAGGAGATAGCCAGCCATCAGCCTTTGCCCTTTTGAAAAATCTGAAAGAGTTTTACCATAACCAGCTTAGGAATGGTGCTAATAAAGCACTTCCTCTATAAAGTAACATAATTATGACTTTAATGCTAGCATAATACTAATGCTCTTTTTGGCTAATACTATAAACGATCCCTTAAAGGTGTAGTCTGATTAAACGTATGTGTCTTAACAACCACGGAAAATCTAAAACGCTAACATAATTTGCTGACGGCACCATCTCATGGAGCGTTAACTTTCACAAGCATAGTGGTGTAAGATCCCACGCTCCCACTGCTTGTGCTTTGTCATATAAACAGCCCAGCCAGCGTGGTCATTAAAAACCAATTTTGCCCTATAAAAACTAAAGTCTATCATATTTGATATAAACTAAAAGTGCAGAGAGGGTCATTGCACAAGTATTTTGTTGCATAAACAAGGGTCCGGAAATATTTCTGCACCCTTTATACTCTTGTATGCGAACTGGAAGTGTATTTCTATGTAGTGAACACAGATAAGTGATACAGTCAAACATTCTCAGAATGCAGCTGGACCAATTAGATTAGAGGAGCAGAACAAAGTGGTAAACTGTTAGAATTACCTTCAGTTCCGGCATGTTGACTATGAGAGCTAAAGGGACTTTAACATCAGGGTCATTGGTGTAGTCCATTGGAACCAAATGTGGAGCCAGCTCGTGGTATCTTCCATGCAAGCTGCAATGCAGGAAAAGTGAAAACTGGTTACTGGAGTTCATTACTCTTGCTCTGACTTCCTCTTAGCTCATCATTTGAATCAGACCTCATTAGTTTTATTCACAACTACTGCAAAATGAGAATTAACAAAACGAGCAATTTCAAATGTAATAGAGAAGACCACTACTGTAATCTACTGATTTACTGAGAAAGTAAATATCAAATATCAAGTTTAAGTCAGTATGAAATGGAAGTTAAGATTGTCTTTTCTTCCTTATTCTGAACAGTTTTAATTTCATTGACGAATAATTTGTCATATTTTTCGCCAACAACATTTTTTCACTGATGAAAACGACATGGTAACTAAATAAAAACCAGTTTGTGATGACAAAAACTATAATGAAAATCTATTGACCTTTTCGTCAACGAATAAGAACGAGACGAAAATGTTAGGAAGGGACGATTTGTGAAGAGTGTGGTGTGGTATAGAGGTTTCATGTTGTTGTAAGATTGCATTGGTGATTTCAAATATGAAATTTAATCGAAAGCTTGGCGAACAGCTTTGGAGAATTTGATGTTTCCCCATTCAAAGAGATAGGAGAGGCGTTTCAAAGATGGCCGCCGAGTGAATTGACTTGTCTTAATGTGACTTTGACTTTGTGCACCCATCTGAAGCGCGCACACAGAAAGCCGCCTCTCTGACAGCGTGTGAGTGCTGAATTGAGTTCTCTTTTGTGTCTTATCGTGCTTAAAAGGACAAATACACACAAAAAAATATATCAACCTGCCCGTTTTGGCAAGCATTCATTTAAACAGTCGGTTATGTCTTGAGTGAAAGTAAACACCTTGGCAACCCCACAGAAACAGAACGAGAGGAAAATGTTAGGAAGGGACAATTTGTGAAGAGATTCAATCACAATGAATCTCTTTGTGTGGTATAGAGGTTTCATGTTGTTGTCAGATTTCATTGGTGATTTCAAATATGAAATTTAATCGAAAGCTTGGAGAACAGCTTTGGAGAATTTGATGTTTCCTCATTCAAAGAGATAGGAGAGGCGTTTCAAAGATGGCTGCCGAGTGAATTGACTTGTCTTAATGTGACTTTGACTTTGCGCACCCATCTGAAGCGTGCACACAGAAAGCCGCCTCTCTGACAGCATGTGAGTGCTGAATTGAGTTCTCTTTCGTGTCTTATCGTGCTTAAAAGGACAAATACACACAAAAAAATATATCAACCTGCCCATTTTGGCGAGTATTCATTTAAACAGTCGGTTATGTTTTGAGTGAAAGTATTCGTAAAATCGTATTCATAATCGTAATCAGATCCGTGCATTAGTTCTTTAAGTTAAGTGATTGTAGCCTAAACCTGCTGCTGTCTGAATCCTTAATGTTAATTCAAACAACAAAAGAAAAAGAGAACATCACTCACTGCTCTTGACTGAGTAACTTTAGTAGCTTTAATAAGGATCTATACAAGGAAGACTATGCACTGTTATTTTAAATTTGATCACTTTATTCAATTTCTGTAGGTAGTACTGTATTTCATACCTGAATACTAATGTTAGACCTACCTCACAAACTTAAAGCACAGTTTATTTA
The DNA here is from genome assembly GCF_019924925.1 of Ctenopharyngodon idella. Classification (NCBI taxonomy): domain Eukaryota; kingdom Metazoa; phylum Chordata; class Actinopteri; order Cypriniformes; family Xenocyprididae; genus Ctenopharyngodon; species Ctenopharyngodon idella. The sequence goes on from NC_067243.1 coordinate 18,737,180, forward strand.
ATTTCTATCTTTGTTCTCTTGTATTTATTTGTTCTTATTTTTGTTTCTTATTTACTGAATGTTTGAATTTAGTCAACTACATCTATTGTAGGTTTAGATTTTAGTCGACAAAAACTAGACTATAACTAATACAATTGAGATGACTTAAATATGACTAAAACTACGGCTGCATTTGCACTGGCACAAACTAAAATCTGAATTTTTTACTCACATCTGACACGTGTAAACCCAAAAATCTGCACAATATCAGATTTTTTTGCATCCATTCTGAGCCACTTCCAAATGTGGTTTTAAATCAGATACATATCCGATATCTGGACATCTGACCTACGTCTAAACACATATCCGATTCCACTTGAAATTCCAAGCCACCACAAGCCGACGGTGACATGTTTACCCACAAAGACCACTTTTTAATGTCATATTATGAAGCAGATGTGCCTTTATGCGCTTACACTAAAACTCACAGCTTTTTTTATTGTGGTGGAAGCTTTATATATTGGTAAGAATAGAAACATTCGGAAGAAACATAGAAACTTGTTTTCGACTCTCCCCTGTAAATTGTACAAATGAACAATTAACATTAATTAACACCATTCTCAAACAAGAAAAAAAATGTAGGGAGGGACTTGATTTTGTCTATTGGGAATTGATTGGATCACTGGACGATTGTGGTTTGCTATTGGTCGATCTCATGTGAGTGACAGGTTGATCCCGCCCTCACGTCAGTAAACATGGCATCAGAGAAGAGATGAGATGTCACTGCAAGAGGGAGGGGAAGTTATTTTGATTAAAGATTACGAGGGCACATAATTAAAAAAAAAAGAATAAATCATTTATATTAAATACAGCAAAATTCCATAAAAAACAAGAATTGTCAATTTTAATTTCATGGTGACTTTAAGATTAAATATTCTGAAAGGAACTATAATCCTTTAAAGGGTTAGTTCACCCAAAAATGAAAATAATGTCATTAATTACTCAACCTCATGCCGTTCCACACCCGTAAGACTTTTGTTAATCTTCAGAACACAAATTGAGATATTTTTGTTGAAATCCGATGGCTCAGTGAGGCCTACTTAGCCAGCAATGACATTTCCTCTTTCAAGATCCATAAAGGTACTAAAAACATATTTAAGTCAGTTCGTGTGAGTTCAGTGGTTCAATACTAATATTATAAAGTGACGAGAATATTTTTGGTGCGGCAAAAAAAAAAAAAAAAAAGGACTTATATAGTGATGGCCGAATTCAAAACACTGCTTCAGGAAATGTCATTGCTGGCTATGCAGGCCTCACTGAGCCATCGGATTTCAACAAAAATATCTCAATTTGCGTTCCGAAGATTAACGAAGGTCTTATGGGTGTGGAATGACATAAGGGTGAGTAATTAATGACAGAATTTTCATTTTTGGGTGAACTAACCCTTTAATACAAAAGAAAAACAAAGAACAACAAAGGAAAATTTTTATATTTTTGTTTGGTAATACAATTACAGAACAGAACAAGACAAAAACAACAAAAAAACAACCTATGTATTGTTTTGTTTCTTTGTTGATTTAATGACAGCTAAATAAAATAAAATAATAAAAATAAAAAAACAGTAATGCGAAAAAAAAAAAAAAAAAACAAGTTGGCATTACACAGTATACTGCAACAATTGATACTTATTTTCCAACAGCAGTGGTTTATAATTAATTCAGAAATTACCACAATGGATTAAACTAAATGCATTTCACAAATAATGTAAAACTCAACTGTTAATCACACTAACCATTCATAACTATGCACTCAGTGTAAGAGGAATTAGCAATGCTCTTGACTAAGCAGGCAGATTTCACAAGGCCGTTTTGTCTGTTTGTTCCTCATAGAGAGATCTGGACACTTGCCAGCCAACGGTGAACTGATGACTCATTCTGAGCATGGCAACAAGACAGAGGGAAGCGGACACTGTAATAGGCCTTTGCAGCAGTAATAAAAAAAAGAAAAAAACTTGCACAGATGATAGGACAGCAGGGACACAGGACGATATAGAAAACTGATGAATCTTTGTATAAGCAACAATTAAGTTAACATTCTGCATCAATAGTCCTGTATGTGTCACAAAAACAAAACAACATCTTTATCATCTTACTTGTTTGTTGATTACTGAGCAAACAAAAACCAAACAAAGCATAAACAAAAAGAAACAAAAAAAAAAACAAAGTAAAATAAAATAACTAAAACAAACAGATAAAAAAAATAAATAAATCAAAGCAAGCATGAATTAAAACAAAATGAAAATAAACAATAAATAATAAACAAAAAAAGATAAAAGGAAGCTGATATCACAGAGTATATTGAAACAAGTAACAAAATCCTCTAGACTCTAAAGGCTTTCCAGTTTGAATAAACAAGTAAATATAGAAGGCTAAAACAACCTATTGTAAGAAAGAAAGAAGCATTCTTCATTCACGACCGTAAAAATTTACTGTAACTCACCAATATCACACTTTAGATTATTTTCCCAACACCAATAAATACTAAGAAATGTTAAACCAATATTATACTTGATATGAAACACTACTTTGTAGTAGTAAACTACAATGAAGTAATTAAGCGTGTGATCAGTAATTGCTCCAGCTCGCAGAAGTCAATAATAAACACATACATTACAATAACTGCAGCCCATTATATTTGTATTATGACATATGATAATATGTTTTCAGACAAAAAGCTTTGCTATTAGCAGAGGCTGTGGAAATATTTCTAGTATTGATGACTGTACAGTATAGGCTACTGTATCTTGTTCCTGCCGTAGTTACAAGAACAGAGACAAATCTCATGTTCCACCACAGGCATCCAATCAGGATGCAAGGAAATACAAGCCAATTCATAACGATTGCCGATAACCCTACGCTAACCTTGCATAACAGTGTGGCGGACTGTGCAGGTCTGTGCGGAGAACAGGAGAAACTGAGTGTTTTATGAAGGTGATAAAGTACAAGACTCCATTAGGTTTGCCAGTGATTGTCCATTTTGTTTCTCGTGCTCCACTGGCCCTGTTATCAAAACCAATCTCAGTGTCATTGCGGAGGCACAATCCATCCACATGAATCAAAATGGGCTGACACATCTTATGTAAGAACTGGATCTACTTATGAAACACTGGATGACATCCCTGAAAGAGCTGTCGGAAGTAAGAGTTCTTATGCAAATAAGGTGAGGTTTGTGAGCTGTTTTGAAAGCACAAAACTAAAATTGGTAGACATAATTCATATAAGTTATTCATTATATATGTAAACGCGCCATCAAGGAAGATGCAGCTATAGCTCTGATCACTATGTGATATCCAGAGCCAACAATTCCTGAACCCTACATATTAAACGTCAGTATGTGACACTGTTTGTGTTACAAACCTGATTGATACCCCAAATAATGTGGCTTGCTGAAGAGATGTGTGCTACTGCTTGTCTAAGGCATCAGATGTACATTTTTGCCTGGTGAACAATAAAACAGCCCAAAAAGTCCCATTCAACCTACACTGAAGGACCTTTAGCAACCACATAGCAACACACTGCAAACTCAGAACACCTTAGATATGTCATAGCAACACTCTATACCATTCATAACACCTTAGCAACCACATAGCAACACTAACTCACTCAGAAAACCTTGGCAACTGCATAGCAACACTCTAATACACTCAGAACACCTTGGCAACTGCATAGCAACATTTTAACACACTCAGAATACCTTGGCAACTGCATAGAAACACTCTCAAGCGCTCAGAACACCTTGGCAACCCCCATAGCAACATTCTAAAGCCTCTGAACACCTTGGCAACCCCATAGCAACACTCTAACACACTCAGAACACCGTGGCAACTACATAGCAACACTCAGAACACCTTGGCAACCCCACAGAAACACATACTCAGAACACCTTGGCAACTGCATAGCAACATTCTAACACACTCAGAACACCTTGGCAACTGCATAGAAACACTCTAAAGCACTCAGAACACCTTGACAACCCCCATAGCAACATTCTAAAGCACTCTGAACACCTTGGCAACCCCCATAGAAACACTCTAATACACTCAGAACACCTTGGCAACCCCACAGAAACACACACTCAGTACACCTTGGCAACCTCACAGAAACACACACATTTAGAACACCTTGGCAACTGCATAACAACACTCTAACACACTCAGAACACCTTGGCAACTGCATAGAAACACTCTAAAGCACTCAGAACACCTTGGCAACCCCCATAGCAACATTCTAAAGCACTCTGAACACCTTGGCAACCCCCATAGCAACACTCTAACACACTCAGAACACCGTGGCAACTGCATAGCAACACTCTAAAGCACTCAGAACACTTTTCAAACCCATAGCAACACTCTAACACACTCAGAACACCTTGGCAACTGCATAGCAACACTCTAATACACTCAGAACACCTTGGCAACCCCACAGAAACACACACATTTAGAACACCTTGGCAACTGCATAACACTCTAACACACTCAGAACACCTTGGTAACCCCATAGAAACACTCTAACACACTCAGAACACCTTCGCAACCACATAGCAGCATGCTTAACCATTTACAACCTAACCCTAACCACTGAGAACACCTTGGCAACTGCATAGCAACCACTCAGAACAACACCCTAGCTGTTGCACAAGTAAGCACTACACAAACTAGCACCAAAAATCTCATTCAGATAAAGTATGCATTGCCAGAGAGACAAGGATCAGACTGGATCAATATTTTATTTGACTTTAGCAGTGGTAGCCTTAGCATGGTATCATTATCCAGAGCCCCACGTATTTAACAACATCAAGCTAATTTTTATGTAGAATATGTTGCAGTTTATTCAAAGCATCCTGGTGCATTACAGCACCCAGCGAATGGGTAATGAAAGCAGAGGGTTACAAAGCACTCTGGGGACATGAGATAAAAGCCAGTAATGGTTCATTGCTGAAGAATAAGCGGAGCCTATAATGGCCATTAGAAAGTAATGCATTAAACATCTCATTAACCCCTTTCATGGACGCAGCCTCTATGTTACACTTTAGCCCAGTTAATAAATGCATAGATTGAAACACATACATGAAAAGTCTTTACAGATACAGTGATTCTTTTATCAAGAAAATTCATTGTGGTTTCTCTGATTGCAGTTTAGAAGGGCGACAACTTGTGGATAACTCAACTATGTGTGATAGTAATAAGGTGATATGTAAGTTTTTTTTTTTGTTTTTTGCTAAGGGAACCTACACACCACGGTGAAGCTTATTCACTGTCAAAGGAAAGTCCATGAGCCATCATGAGTCACCAGGGGACTGTAGGATGGGTTTCATTATGATAACCGAGGCCTTTCATTACAGTCTCACTCATTAGATGGGTATTACAGCCACAAAAAACAATTAATCCCAACCAGTACTGATCAACATGAAGATCTTCACCAGCTGCTCATGTGATCTCAGCAAAATGCCTTTGGAGAAGGAATTCTGGGTAAAATAATATAAAGAACTTTCCATTAAAAGGGACAAAATAGGGTCTGAAACTCTTAAATTTAGTCTTTTTTCATATTTTTGTCTGCTAATGATCAAACAATTGATGGTTTAACATTCAGAAAATGTTGATCATCAGTCTAAAGAGGTCAAATTAAACATGAGCTGTTTTACTTTGGATTTATTTTATATGACATTTGCAAGTTTTGTAACCTTGTTTTCAAATACAATATCTAAAAAGTTTTAAACCATGATTTTATTATTTATTAGCAGTAAGCATTATATAAAAATTAAATAAAATTAATATTTTAAAAACTAAAGTGTAGAATAAATGTGAAAGAATGTGTAACAGGGTTGCAGATTTATTTTAAATTAAGATGTCACACAGTACAGTGTTACACGTAATTTTTTTAGTAACGTTTTTGGTAAATAAAATGAGTAATTAGAAATATTAGATAAAAAAGAACCAATTCTCAACTACCTGAAAGAAGCCGTCAGTAATTTCAGTCTTAATTCCTCCTCAAGTCAATGTAGGTATTTTAAAAAAATTGCATAATGCCAGTCTATGGTCTTCAGTGGCTGCCCGTGAACAACGTCTCAAACACTGTAGTTGTAGTTGAGATTAGTTCGTGTTGTCGGCATGTCGCGAAGACACTGTTTCCTGCTCTGTGAAAGCAAATCCACTTTGATGCACTTCCAAAGGATGAATGTAATGTGATGTAATAACCGTTTATGTATAGAATATAATAGATCCTAAAAGAAAAAATATGGGATTTGCACTTTAAAAAAAATAATGAGCCACCAAACGTACCCTATTCTTGGAAATCCACCTTAGACATATCTTATTGTGCGGGTTTATTTAAAGGCTGCAATGCGCACATTTTTAAAGACTGCATTATAGAAGAGCATCCACATAAATGTCTATCAGAATCGTAATAAAATCTCATTTAACTGTCACTATGTCCACAACCAGGGACTCGGACGGACATGGCCAAGAAAACAGCAGTAAATCATCTGTACATGATGCAGCGCAGCATCCTGAATCATATCATATTATCCTTTCAAGCTTTACACACCAGGGCAAACATCACACCAATCTATCAATCTCACATCACACATAATGGACATTAGAATTGAACATAATACACTCTCAGTTGAAGTGAGAGCGATGTATTTTGCGTAGCCTGATAGTTTGGTGAAAGATGGCGATGATACTGGAATAGAAGGTCGATGAGAGCTTTGAGACAGCTCAGGGAACATCAAGAGAAACTACTAAAACACTGTGGTTGGGACAAGTGGCATTGAGTTGCTGATGATTAAAGATCAATCATATTTCCCATAATCAATATGTCATGGCAAGTAATTTACATCAAAACACTGATTCTTTCGTACAGGCACCATAAAATCTAAAAGCTGAGTCACTGAGAGAACAACAAAGCAAAGTAGGCAGATACCTACAAAATTTCCTACACAGAAACTGAATTATGAAAACGTAAGTGGTATGTACAGCATTGGAAATGTCCTGGCTATGAGTCAGACATGGGGAAGTACACTAGCTACAGCTCAGCCAATCAGAGCCTTTTGTTGGGCTTCTGTATTACCGTAATTGGGTCGTTTGACTGTAAACTGACACTGTACCCCTTTCTCCTGTATCTGTTTTTAATTTCTTAAAGTAGACACTTGATCTTCAAACGACAGCGATTAACAGCATATCCTGAAACCCGAGAGCAATATGTCAATCCTATTAGAACAGAAAGCAAACAATTTGTTTTATTTATACCTAATGCACAGAGGGAATGGACAACAGCCAGGTCGAATAACAACACAAGGCTTTATTTCTTTATGTTATAGTGAATAGGAATCTACAAAGGAATGAACCAGACCTGATGTGATACTTTGCGAGTCTGTGCCTAATCAAGAGATTGAGTTCCAGGTGTTTCGTAAGGTTTGAAAAGCGATCCTACGCCGTGAGAGAAACGCAGGTAACATCGCTTACCCAAAAAGTCTCCATTTCAACCATTGAAAAACCATTCTAGAAGCATCTTAGCAACAGCTAAGCAAAGTTTGTTACAATGTTAATTAAAAATGTTTATCATTCTCAAAACAGTAAGAACAAGTTATGATAATGCAATGCAAATCTTGTTAGTGTTTATAGGTATTCCAACATATTTTCATGACAATTCATAACTATTTTACTGGTGATTTTGTTGATTTGTATGATCTCATTCATACATTTTTGTATGATTCACACCCCATCAAGGGTTAGGTTTAGGGGTAGCGTTAGGGTGGAGCTCCATGCTTAAAGGGTTAGATCACCGAAAAATGAAAATTCTGTCATTAAGTACTCACCCTCATGTTGTTCCAAACTCATAAGACTTTTGTTCATCTTCGGAACACAAATTAAGATATTTTTGATAAAATATGATGGCTCGTTGAGGCCTCTATTGCCGGCAAGATAATTAACACTTTCAGATGCCCAGAAAGCTACTAAAGACGTATTTAAAACAGTTCATGTGACTACAGTGGTTCTACCTTAATATTGTGAAGAGACGAGAATACTTTTTGTGCGCCAAAAAAACAAAATAATGACTTTATTCAACAATATCTAGTGATGGTCGATTTCAAAACACTGCTTCATGAGGCTTCGAAGCTTAATGAATCTTTTGTTTCGAATCAGTGGTTCGGAGCATGTATCAAACTGCCAAAGTCATGCGATTTCAGTAAACGAGGATTCGTTACATCATAAGTGTTTCGAAATTTAGTCACGTGAAGTGTTTTAAATATGTCTTTAGTAGCTTTCTGGGCATCTGAAAGTGTTTATTTGCTGGCAATGGAGGCCTCACTGAGCCATCGGATTTTATCAAAAATATCTTAATTTGTGTTTTGAAGATGAATGAAGGTCTTACGCGTGTGGAACGACATGAGGGTGAGTAATTAATGACATTATTTTCATTTTTGGGTGAACTAACCCTTTAATTTTTATATAAATCACCAATTCGCAAAATAATTGCATTTTCTCATGAAATCGGGTTGGGTATTCATACATGTTCTAGGTCATAAACATTTTGCTACAATTGGATTAAGATTATAAGCATATGAACACATATGAACTTTCAACATGGTTTCATAAGTAGTTTATTTGTTAGTGAAATTGTGTTAATTCATATAGTTTGGTTGTAGAAAAATGTATGACCCAACCATAATTAAAATAGAAAAAAAAATACATAAAAGTTGGACATTTTTGTACTATCCAAGTGGTACATTATCATTTATATATATATATATATATATATATAAAAACTTTAACTCATCATATTCATTTAACATAACTTACGCATTTACCTAATTTGACATTATAACAAGTAAATCTGAAAAGTTTCTTGAAAGGTTTTCCATCATTGACTGATAAATGAGACTCCTGCAATGGGACTGAATCTCAGTAACTCGGTCACATCCAGCGGTACTGTTGCAAACATTTAATTCATTTTAATTTCAATCAGCCATCAGAAGACGTGCAAAGATTTGTAAATCTACAAAGTTTACGTTTGTACTGTAGATCCTGTTAATATGTTGTATTGTATGTATTCTTGTCTATACAAACATACAAAAATGCACATATAATGTATGTGTATACTTTATTTAAATATAGCTATAAAAATGAATGAGATCACCCTGATTATGTGTATATAATGCAGCGAAGCAGCACTGGGATGCAAGATAAAAGCAACATTGTAAGAGGATTCTTAGTAGCTGTAACTAATGGCTGGCACGCTTAAGCTGAGCTGTAAAATACGGCCGAGTCAATAACTGTGACTGAGCCTATTTGTGTTTACAGAGCTACTAGAGCAAAAAGAAATCATGTGAAAAACAGTGAGATTGCTCTGGAAAATCCCAATTTTGGGGTTTAAAATGTATCTAGTGCTTTTGAAATATAAAATGAGAAAGAAAGAAAAGGTGCAATATGTAAGAATATCGCAGTAAAATATCCAAAAACCACTAGGACAGTGTTGAATATTTTGTTCACTTGAGTACTTACAATATCCCAAATGTTTGCAACTATTTGTAAATCGTGAGAAAATTGCAATTTTAACCAAGGCTCCGGGACGTGTGAGGAGGCGTCTGTCAATTGCGTCACACCCGCGTTACCCTTGGTTTCCGGTTTTATTTTGTAGAAACCATGGAAACACCAAAGATGCTTTAATATTTACATGTTTTAATAGACGGGAACAACTGTTTTGATGTATTTATAGACAGAAAAACGAATTATTGTTATATAGCTCAACACGTTTGGTCTTATTGTTTAAATCTAATTTTCTTGATTTTTTGCGAGTACCATGCTTTACCATGCCTCAGAGAAAAACACTATTTTGTGAAGTAGCTAACATAGCATAATCAGATGCAGCTTTATTTTTAGTAACAGTAATACAGCATTTTCTCCATCATACAATATGTTTTAAAATTAATTGCATGCCATTTATCAACACAAGCCATCCAGCATTTAATATGATATTCTAAAATCGATTTAGCTTACTGCAGTGTGTAACAAGTGTCTCATAGCAGCCACTAAGCAAACGCTCAGAGTAACGTTATAACATTTTCAACACACTCAAATGTATCTAATATGATAAACAGAGCTGCGTTACCTCATACTCATGACCGGAAAAGCGGAAGTGGCGCCGGCGACTGCGGGCGGCGTGTGTTGCGCAATCGCTCCAGCGGCCTCGTTCAGCTCCCACAACACTTGGTCCTTCTCTGCTTCATACTACAGTAACGTTAATAATTGCATCCATGAACATGATTTCTTCCCGAGTCCTATCCCAATTCTTTTGCACCGTCCGTTGAGGTGAAGACCACATGTCCCAAGATTCCACGCTCAAACTTGGTGTCATCAAGCTACGCCTTTGTTTTGAATAGGCCTCTAGCGACCTCTAGCGGACAGAAAATATTACATATTGTACCTTTAATTCCAGGCAAAATAATTTCAACCTCCTCAGGGGCCGTTCACACAGAACGGGTTTTGTTGAATGGTAGAAGATGCAAATTCAATTTCTTTTAACTTGAGCGCCACATTTTAAGAATGCTGTATTATGTGCGAGACGCAAGTGCAACGGTCAAACACATCTGTCTATCACATGTATACAATGAAAAACAATGGGAAAGAAGGGCAGTGGAAGGCAAAAGTGTGTTAAGTGTGAACGGCCCCTAATTGTAATTCAGATCAAGCTGCCTTAATTTATTACCAATAATTTCATTACATTCAAAATCAGCGGCCGTGGTGACATAAAACCTGTCTTATAAACATTCTTAGACTATTTAATATTAAAAGTTGAAAAATGGTATATAGTTGATTGATCTACATTTACAACTTCACTGCAGTAGTTCACTGTGCAATGAAGCATTTTAATCTACTTTTTAATCAGACAATTATCCTGTTGCAATTGTTTACTTATTTGTTTATATGCTAAATATTATAGTATTTAACAATATGAACATATTTATATATGCTATACTTTTTTTATTTATAAAACTATCAGAACTTACAAGCTATGTAGAGAAAATGGGAAAAATTGGATGGCAGCCACCTGGTCTAATTGAGGCTGGCAGAGAAATTGAGTGATGGACTCTAGTTTTAGCTTGGAGCTCATGCTGATTAATACCAACAAACCTTTCGGATTGAAAGCCGATTAGTACAGCTACACTGAATGATGCTGCATTGGGCCAAAAGTACAGCGTTATATATGTATATACCAACGCATTACAATCGAGGCAATGTCATGTTAGTGGCTAAAGACAATTACACGCTTTGCTGCTTGCTGCATGGCCTGTCAGGGAGAGATTCTGATAGAGCCACAAAAAAGCAAGAAAGAAATCACATTCTTGCAGACAGAGCGAGGCTATAAATCTCAATTGGATGGGATGTAATCTCTCTCTCAATGTTTACCAGGACAAATGTTTCTCGCTTAAGAACATTGGCTTCTAATTCAAAGAATGCCTCTGTAGAGCCTTCCAAAAACGTTTCTTTCGAGGAAAAAAGTTGGCTATAAATATACTTACATTTTACTCAAGTACTGAAAAGTAGTGATAAAAAGTTCAATCTAATTAAAAATGTACTATTTTAGCTTGTTAGAGTATCATATTGTTAGCTTAGCTACATGCTAATGTCAAAACAGCTGAAAAACAGCAGAGAAATCTTGTATTTAGTGGCATGGCTTGGTTTTCTGGGTCACCTGACTTAAGACAAATTGACTAAAAATATAGCTATACGTGATAGATATTTTATTCAATACTGAAGAGTAGTGCTAAAATGTACAATCTCCTTAAAAATTGACTATTTTAATCTATATGTAACACTGTTAGCTTAGACTTGCTGACTATGCCCAAATGCCTAAGGTGAGAAAAAATAAATTTATATATACACCAATCAATACTGAAAAGTAGCACCGAAAAAGGTTAATCCAACTAAAAATGTACTATTTTAAACAATAATTGTGTACTATGTATTTTTGTGCTTGTTAGAGTATCACATTGTTAGCTTAGCTACATGCTAATGTCAAACAGTTGAAATAAATCGTGAGACAAATCTTGTCTGCAGTGGCGTGGCTAGATTTTCTAGGCACATTCATTAAGGACATGTTGACGAAAAGTATAGTGACAAAAGACAAAAAAGTTCTGATTAATCTGATTAAAAATGGATCATTTACCCAATACTTGATGGTACTGTTAGCCTATGGACTTGCTAATGTCAAATTCAGTTTATCAAGTGAATCTCTTGTGTGCTTCATGTGAACTGTGCTCCAAATGACGAAGTCGAGAAAAAAAATAAAATTTCATTCAATACTAAAAATACTGCGACAAAAAAGTTCAATCCAATTAAATATGTACTTCTTTAGCCAATAATTGTAATAATTGTTTTTATGCTTGTTAGAGTATCACATTGTTAGCTTAGCTACATGCTAATGTCAAACAGTTGAAATCAATTGTGGGACGAATCTTGTGCGCTTCATGTGACTAGAGCTATACTGAAAAATACAGTTAAAATAGATCTTTTATTAAAAAATTAACTATTTTATCAAATATTTGTTGGCAACATGTACTTTCAAATCTCTTCTGTTTTACATTAATGTAGAATGATGCATAGAATTGCCTATGTAGAGCGTTCCAAATGACAAAATCGAGAACTACCAAAGCTACCCAAGTTTTACCCAATATTTGTGTTGCTGCTGATGTTCCAAATCAGTCACTTCCGAGGTTCCTTACAATGCAGCTGCATATGTAGACAGCAAGTGAGCTCAATAGATTTTGGAACAGTTTTAGATTAACGTTCAGAGCTCAGCGGCTCTTAAATTTACATAAATGGCAGCTCACATAAAGGGCAATTCCCATAAAAAGAACCTTTATAATGGTCAGGTTCTCTTTATTAGATCTCAGGTTTCATCTGAGCAACCGTATGAATTTCAGTCAAACAAATAGTGCACAGCCTGTGAATGGAATACTAATGAAGCCAGTGGACTGTTAAATGCAGACTGGTCTGTATGAATGAGCATGGATGAATATCACTGGAGCTGAACTGCTGACAAGGGAAAAATCAGTTGTATGAATGGGGTGAGAGAGATATATAGATCTTACACATGGTTAGTAAGAGCAAGTGGAATGCAGTGGAGTTGAACGAACTGGTAGAACACACGATACCATAACACAATAGCTGTTTACTTAAAATTTCTGCTTGTATTGAATATGAAAGTTGTCAATTTCAGATTCATATTGTACTTTTCTTTTTGTTTAACAAATTATATAATTTTTAAATCCCTTCTGCTGGATTCCAAAGGATTATTTCCCAAAATAAGCACAGAAAATGGCCAAAGAAGTCTATACTCACCGAAGAATCTCTTTGCGGGTGAAGAAGGTGCAGTCCTAAGATGAAAAAGGAAAGATAATCACTTCTCTGAACACACATAAAGTATAACTACATTTTATAATACAAATTTTGAAAAAAAAAAAAAAAAAAAAGATTAGTAACAACATCTGTCTTAAACCCCAAGCATAATTTCTAACCGAATTTTTTTGTAAGTATTATTCCCGCTTTGCTAACTTTTGGAAGACTTATGCTGCCTTCACGTGTTATCGGAAATTTGATAATTCCCACTTCTGAAGTCGTGATTGCGAGCTCATTGCATTCAAGTTTCAAAATGATAGGGCGTTCATGTGCAATTTTTACCTAGGAAACTCGTATTTGGGTCAATGACGTGACGGATCATTTTTTTGGTCTTAATAATAATAAAAAAACAAAGATATGACATCCAAAGTATGTAAGGTAGTACAACTAGATCTCTTTTACTAAATCCAAAAGGTTTTAATTATATTTTGCTATATATAAAAGTATTTTAAAGATTTTAAAGTGTCAAAAAGTCATTCGGTTTAACCGTCCAAAGGCCAATACAGCCATTTCATTTGTGATTAAAATGTAATAAATGTATATATTTTTTATTCAGGCATGATTTTATAACATCATATATCAACATATTGCAAAATGGTATTAAAGTTATGTGTAGAAGTCATCGCTTTGTTATGAGAAAAAAGTCCGGAAAAATTCATTTCATTGATGTCATTCGGAGTAACCAATATAAAGGGACCATTTTGGATCAAGTCATGCGGTCAATATCATGTGACAGGATTTGACATCATTCAGACACCTGCAAAGGACCACATGGTTGTGAAGCAAAGTAACTAACTCTCTCTTAACTATTTGAAAAATTCATGTTTTCACTTGCTCATACGCATGTCCCGAAACATCAGGTCATTCGGTACAACCGCTATAAAACATGGAAAATGTTGTAATATTTTAAAAACTTGAACTAAAAATAAAATGTTTGATTGTCCTTTTGCTAGCTAGCTAGATATCAGCCTGTTAGCATTGTTTAAAAATATTGTCATTCAGTATAAAAGTATGAATGTCATTCGGTAAAACCGAAATTTTGGTTAAACCGAATGACTTTTTTGTATCAATTAACTCATTTTTTGTAAAAAATGAGTTAATTGATTATAAAAACCACATAATCTCATTGTTAACACTTAATAAAACTTCAAAATGAATTATATCTCCATTATGTTTTTTTTTTTACACTTTTAAAAACCTTATTCGTCAATGACCCATTTACGATTACAATTCCAAGAGCATGTGAAGGCAGCATTAGCCACTGAATTAGGCCACACCCTCTCACCAAACCCCACCCTCCAAAAATATCAGCCAGTAAACAAGAGCACACAAAATGATTCCCAAGAGAGAACTTCTGATTGGCTGAAAGCTTTTTTTAACCTATTTTAGTGATATATTTGACAGGTAGTAGTGCAATATTGGAGAAAAAAAAAAAAAAAAAAAAACACACATTATGTGAGAAAAGTGAAAAAAATAAAAGTAAAAAATTGAGCAAAGTAAAATGATTTTTAAACTTACACTACCTTCAAAAATTTCAGTTTGGTAAGATTTTTTTTTCATGTTTTTGAAAGTCTCTTATACTCACCAAGGTTGCATTTATTACAGTGAAAGAGTAATATTGTGAAATTTTATTACAATTTAAAATAACTGTTTTCTATTTTATGTATTTTTTTTATTCCTGTGATGCAAAGCTGAATTTTCAGCATCATTACTCCAGTTTTCAGTGTCACATGATCCTTCAGAAATCATTCTAATATACTGATTTGCTGCTCAAGAAACATTTCATATTATAATCATCAATATTGAAAACATTTGTGCAGCTTAATAATTTATTGGAAACCGTGATACTTTTCCTCAAGATTCTTTGATGAATAGAAAGTTCAAAATAACAGCATTTATTTGAAATCTTTTGTAACATAATTGTCTTTAATGCCAATTTAATGTGTCCTTGCTGAATAAAAGTATTATTTTTTCTGAAAGAACGTGAACCGTAAATCTGACACGTTAAGCAACAGTTTTGCACTCAAACTGCATGACTGCACGTGGATCAACACCTGAGCTCCTTGTCGGCCTTTTCAACACCTTTTGTATTAGCACACAAAGCCTCTTAGGTTTCACTGTGTATGATAAGTGTTACCCGTCACAAAAACACACATGAAATGAGGTCTGGCAATATGACCGCAGGGAATGGCGACAGCTGTCGACCGACTGTAGCACGATTCGCCTAAAAACCCATTATGAGACTGTTCCCGGGTCTGTGGATACTATCTTACCTCACCGTACTCACTGTAGCCGTGCCGACCTGAGCCAGCAGATTTATTAGCTAATGATTAAGCTCTCCTTTATGATGTTTACCCGAACACCCAGCCAGCTTTATGCTAAAAAAATAACCATCCTCCAAATCAACGGAGCAGCTTGGAAGACCGTTCAATGATTTATGCACAGAAGCCTTTGAGTACTGTTAATTGCTCGTTAATTTGAAATATTGAGGCTCGAATCTGTAAGATGTGAGGTAAGGCCACAGCTGCGAGTTATTAGCGAAGAGGATAGATGACCCGGTGTTAAATTATTACCATAGATGTAGCCCACATATCTAACAGAGAAATGGCTTTTTCATAACTTCTTATAATCACGTCATAGAGACGTAATATAAAGGTACGAGAGCAGCTGGAATTTTCTTTGTTACAAATCCCAAATGTAGGTAATAGTCCTGCACTCTAAAAATATTCATATAAATAAATATGGGTCATCGAAATTCTGAATTTACCTCATTTACCTCGGTTATGAGATGTCTGGCATTTTATGGTTGTATTCTTCCATTTTTGGTAGAGCTGGAAAAAAAACCTATGCCGAATCTTCAGCATCTCAGCAAAATAAATTAAATTTGCTTGAGTTGTGAATATGAATTTGCAATCAAGAAACATCCCTGTATTAGAGTTGTCTTAGCAGGCTGCATGCAAAAACAAACATACGACGTGACCAGTGTATTCCGATTCACAAACAAATGACTCTCAAGAATCAGTTACTGAGTCACTAATCATTTTTACTGAGTCAAAAACATATTACGCAACCAGTGCATTTTATTTAAGAGTCATTTAAGAGTTTTTTTTTTATCCCCATAGTATTACCACATTCAAGATCCAGAAAAGTAGTAAAGACATTGTTAAAATAGTCAATGTGACTACAGTGGTTCAACCTTAATGTTATGAAGCGATGAGAATAGCTTTTTGTGCGCAAAAACAAAACATTCATGACATTAAGAATGAACCACTGTAGTCGCATGGACTATTTTAATTATGTTTTTACTACTTTTCTGGACCTTGAATGTGGTTGCTTCTATGGGGATAAAAAAAAAAAAAAAAAAACTCTTGGATTTCATCAAAAATATCTTAATTTATGTTCTGAAGATGAACGAAGGTCTTACAGGTGTGGAACGACATGAGGGTGAGTAATAAATGACAAAAATGTCATTTTTGGGTTAACTAACCCTTTAAAGCGTATTCTTTTTAGTGCATCAAAAACATACAATGCCACCAGTGTATTCTGATTCACAAACAAATGACTTTTATGATTAAGTTCTTGTAGTTCTTTTTATTAAAAACAAATCAGCATAGCCAGTTTGATACCTGAATAAATAAATCTTATGAAAAAGTTATTTTTAGCAAATCAAAAACATAAAGCATGACCAGTGTATTTCTGATTCTCGAACAAACGACTCTAATGAACCAGGTTATTTTTTTAAATAAATACAAATAACTACAAACACTGTAAAAAGTAATGCGCTCTATCTACTCAATAAAATTGTGGATTACAAGCAATATCATTAATTAAATTCAACATATAAGAACTGAGTTAGAATTAACCAAATTAATTCCTTAAAAATCAACCATTTAAATTGTGTAAAATTAGCAAACACCATTACAAAAACAGTCAAACTGCCCAACTAAATGAAACACTGATCACCATAAGGGTGACCAAACATTTTCAATAAAATCAACATCTAAACCTCTGTTAATTCTTGTGTTTCTCTTTCCTTCAGTGATTCTTCTTGTTATCATCAGGTGTCTTCAATGTTGGCAATAAGAAATAAAGAGTTCATCTTTGATGTCTGTCTGTTATTCAGATATTTTTGTTTAAATTTTACTCGATTTAAACGGTTCACATTTAAGGAAATAATTTGATTAATTCTAAATCAGTTCTATTTGTTGAATTTAATTAATGATATTGCTTGTAATCTGTTGCCAAAATTTTATGGAGTAGATATAGCATATTACTTTTTACAGTGAAGCATGGCCAGTGTAGCCAAATTCTCAACTCAATGATTCTTATGATGATTCTTTTAATGAATAAGAAAGCTTGAATCATTTTGAAACAGTCCTGTATGTTCGTATTTAAATTAACCTTATAACTGAAATATTCCCAGATGAATCTGAATCGAGTCAAATTGTATTGGAGTTGACTGATCACCATTTGGTCACCATTTACAAACCATCTCCTTTAGTGTTTTGGAAACAAGAAGATATGATGACAGAATCCTAATATTTGGATGTCTCCTTTAAGACATGGATAAGTAACATGTGCCTTTAAAAAGGATTTTATTAGAATTATCAATTAAATTTTCTGCAATATTCCCCCCCACTAGCCTGATTTACTTTTACAGCACGATGGAGGACTTGATAAGACTTGGCTGCTCTGAGGAATGAGTCTATCAGCCAAATGGCCAAGCTCCACTGATCCAGGTACGAACAAGTACAACCCAGTGATTAAAGAGCACAAGGAGCGGCGGCCATTGTTGCAAACAGCATTTGATCTCCTTGATTCAGATGCTTACTATTCAAATTCAAATATCTGACTCAGTCAACCAGTTACACCACATATCCATTCCAAGATTATTTGTATATCTATATATAAATCCATTTGATGTTAATCAGGTTTCATCATACTGCTATAATAAAAAAACAGGACTTTAAAGAAACTCCAACAGCTTACCAATCAGAATTTGGTTTCTTAGACTTGTATTAATATTTAAGCCTCTCCAAGTCCTTCTCAAAGCAGTAGACTATGATGTTTCGCCAAGGCATGACAGACTACGGTTACCAAAGACAAAGCATCTTCTCTTCTCACATGTTCGTGCACGAGGGGGATAAGCGCTTTAGAACAATATGATCAGATGTTCAGATATGCCTCAATGAATGCTCAGACCTTTAAGTATCACAAATACATGATTTATAAATGAAAGTGGCTTACTTCTGTGTGTTGACTATTGTTTTTTATTGGTTTTAAGAACATCATGAAGATTTACTAAACTAAAACTGACATTTTGACTAGTTTAAAACAAAATGTGCAACAGCTATATATGTCAAACTCATAATTTCCTTGTAAAATCCTACAATTTGTGCACTGTGAAAGACAATAAAGTGGCTTGTATGCCGCAGACAATAAACTAAGAACAAGGTGTGAAGCCTCATATAAAATCATACAGACCATCTCTTGGAAATAGGCATATATATATCTCAGTACAATCATTAATGAAATCTAGATAAATAAAAAGTAAAAGAAAAATGTTTCCAAAATAAGCTTTTTCTTTCCTGATTTCTTATTGCTTTTTACTTATTTAGAGTAAAGAAAGTCAAAACCTGTTCATTCTTTCACCCAAAACTTGATTTTGTTGCTGTTCTCTCTATATATGATCTGCAAAGAATGATAAAGACTAGAGTCTCTCACCTGATAGGCGTCTAGCTGTTCATCAGTAAATATCGTTTGCTTATTACCCATCTTAGTCGAATGATTTTCCTCTCGTGCAGATGCATCACATTGGTCTTCTCTGTTCTAGGCATTTATGTCCACGGTTTGCCCAGCCGAGAAAATTGGGAGCCAGCATGAAATTTCAGTCCTTCTTGAATTGGCCAATGTCTGTTGGTGGTAAAGGCGACACTCTCCATAAATACTTAAACAGCTCAGGAAACGTTACACTTGTTTGACGCGTACCGTTCCTGACGCGCGCAGTATGTACTCGTACTGTCGCTGTTCGCTCTCACTATGACGGAATTCTCAATGAAAATGATTCTTGAACCAACTAACACCTTTATACCACCAGGGGGCAGCATGGAATGCCGAGTACGTATATATTCTATATATTATTATATATTATATAAATGAATAGCTACTGTAGTGTAAATTTTACGTTTTATTTAGCCTAGTAATAACTGTAGTATTAATTTTAATTATTTGTACAGCAATTAGGCTACTAATAAAAGCGAATTTTAACATCACACAAAAATATAAATATTCTAAACAATCACACTGCCACAGAAGCGCCATTTTGGTTCCTCAAAGAATTTCAGCGAACAGTTCTTAAAAAGACAATTTTTTTCTTAGTGTGAAAAACATTTTAACAGGCCTAAAGAACATTTTTTTTTTTTCACTCTAAAGAACTGTTTATGCAATGGAAAGATTTAATGAATGTTAAAAGTTTGATGCCAATAAAGAACCTTTATTTTTAAGATTTTCTAAGTCCCTTCGCGGCTCAAAATGAAGAGTAGTTTAATTTATAAAAACGAAACTATTTTTTTTTAGTGAAACTAACTTTAAATACAAACTTTACATGACAAAAATTCAAAGTTTTACCTTCCTGTCACTGTTTCCATGACAATATCCTAGTTACCATTGTAAGCACACAAAAACACTAAAGGGCAACTTCCGGCTGGTCTGAACTTTAAATAAATAATTTATCCTTGCGTTAATTAAACCATGAAAACGTTTGAAATGAAGAAAAACAGCAGGGGGGCAAATAATCCCCTCATTAAAATCATCGCTATATAGGGCAGACATTACAGTGAGGCTAGCCGCAGAGCTAACAGTCACACCTGCTCGGATCTGTCCGTGCGTACCGCATACTGTAAATGCCCACCAGCATTTATTACCAAAACATTCATCCGATGCTGTAATCTGCGAATGACTGCATAAATCTCAGCGACAATGGACTGTAGGAGGGAAAAGGACAATGGTGAGTTACTTGATAAAGCGGTGTTTTAAACGTTAGCGCGTGCTAGCAGCTGTAGCTGTCCACACACAGTGGTGCTGATTCACAAAGATACTTCTGGGACTACAATTACATGTATGTTTATTAAATATATTTCGCAGGATATTTAGTTTGTTTGGCAGCCTAATAAATGCAGCCTTGCATTATAATTTCAGTAAAACAGCATGGCGTCTCCTTTAGGGCATTACTCGCTTGTTGCTCCGAATGTGCGCTGAATTTGGGTTCATTAAACACAAGCTTTGGCTTCGTTGATTAAACCAACTGTTGGTTAGCGACAACTTTTAGTGTATCCACATAATCTCGGCTATTATATTTTAGCTCGCAAAACTCTTTCAAGTGGGTGCTGTGTGTGTTGTCGTGGTTGACGTAAAATGGATTAGTATAGCTTTGTATTATAGGCTATCCAAGGTAATTTGGTTAGGTTAAGTAAGATTGTTATATTTATATGATTCTGCACCTTTTTTAGAATACCGGATTAAAGGAAACCAATCCCATAATCATCCCAAGTGTTGTTTTGTTTTAGTGTTATTTATGTGCTATACTACTATATTGAAGTTTTTATTAATATTTTGAATTAGGTTTATTTATTTTCAGCTTTCACTAGTAATGTTTTAGCTGTTTTTTTTAATTAGCTTTTATCATTTTTATTATTATTTTTTAAATATTACTATTTAGGTTTAATTATTTTTATTCCAGTTTTTAGTTCAGTTTTAGTTTTTATTTATTTAAAATCATTTTAGTGTTTCAACTTATTATTTCAGTTAGTTACAAGACATAATTTCTAATTGTCATCTGATATTTATTGCAGCTTTATTTTAATTAACAAAAAAAGTTTTAGGTACGATAGTAACCCTGTTGCATAAAGCATAGTTTGTGAGAAGATACAAATAAAATCATATTTGAGCCTGAGGACAAAATGTTTGTTAGCTAAATCAAATGATTCATAAACAAAGAAAATAATATTTAACAGTATTATTTAAAATATATATTTTTTTAATTCTAAAAAAGGCAGTTTTTTGCATTAGTAAGTAATAATTATAATCATCTTTATCTCTAAACATTTTGGTATATACTAGAGATGCATCGATATATCGGCCAATAATCAATATCGGCCGATAAAAGCAAATTTTCACACTATCGGCCGATAGTCAGGGCCGATATATATTCTGTCAATCAAAAGATGGCAGGAAAATGCACTGAATTTGTGCTTTGTGTAAAGAAAATGCTAAGAAATCAGTTTGATGTTCAATATTAATAGAGATACATTGATACATATAGATACATATAATGTAGATACATTGTGGTATGTCCTCCACACTTAAAAAAAGCAACCAACTAAAAAAGTACATTATTTGCTGTTAAATAAAAAAAATCAAGAAGAAATGACAAATTAAATGTAAAGACACAAAGATGCTGTTATCATATAATGATAAAAGTGTCAGAATGAAAAAAATAATATTTTCAGGACATAACATTAAACCCAAAAGGATCTGCAGCTGTAATCCAGTCTTTGAGAGTTAAAAAAAAAAAAAAAAGCGACACATAAAGGGAGATTAAAATGAATTAATCTTTTGAATCACGTAGAGCCACATTTATAATCTCCCTACAGAAAATACTTAACAGACCAGAAAGAGCTTTAATACTGTTTCTACTTTAAAAAAAAAAATGCTATATAAAATATAATCACACATTTTCTCCTCATATTCCAGAAACAGAATGTGCAAAGATCACCACCGTGCTTCTGAAATCCCGCACTGGGGAGTTCGATTTGGAGTCCATATTGTTTCTTAAACTGAGAAAATTAGGTAAGACTACATTGATGTTGGTGTCTTTGCTAAATACAATCTCACGGTCGCACATAAACACAATATTGCTTGTGTTTTTTTGTGCAGGAATTTATGATCTTGGATGCATAGGAGAGTGTGTAAACCTGGAGAGGCTGGACCTCTCAGGAAATAACATCACAAATCTGGGGCCTCTTTCACCTCTACGAAGACTTCTCGTTCTTAACTTGTCAGCTAATAGAATCTCGAATTTAGGTAATGGTTATTTCAACCTTAAAGGGGCTATATATAGAATTCAGAAACCCTTGTTATTAGCGACACCGGTGGCCGTTAAGTGAACTGCGGCCAGCAACTTAAGCCCAAAGTATACTTTGTTTTTCGTGTACGCGCAGTCGAACGCAAAGCCTTGCAAAGTATACTTCACTTGACGTTCGTGTACACAGACACAGCAATCTCTCGCCATGTGTTATAACCCGTAAACATCTTTTTATTCTTTTATGCTAGAGTTGTACAAATGAGGGTACTTTCTAACCTCTTCACACAATCTCTCGTCTATGTAAGCCTCCATTGTCGCTGTAGCTCGCATGCGTTCCGGTCTGTTCTTTTCAGTTTTTCTTCGACTACCTTGTGAATCGACGCCCCCAGGGCATGTTTGCCACCTTGTGGATAAACTAATTACTGCGACCTGCGCGTACTCTTCTGATGACGAAATTCGCGTCACGCGTACTGTATGCTGACTCTCGCGTATGCGTAAAAAGTGAAGTATACTTTGGGCTTAAGACTGAGAGCGATGTTTAGATGAATATGTAAATAAACAACAAAAATGACAGCGGTGAGAAAACAGCAGTTAAGAAAACATCTGATCATAGCGATGTGAATATGTTTGCAATTCACCAGCATCATGTCAACAGATGAGGTCATTAAATACACTATTATGATGGTTTGATTATATTTGAGACTATATAGATCTGGCTATGTGAGATTATAGTTTGAATTAATCCCTTTTCTTTGCATGAGACATTGACATTACAGAAAAGCTCTTTCGGCATTATCCTGAACATTGTATAAGCATTAATTTCATTGAATGAAAGAACATGCATAAACGTCACATCCTTTTGATTTTCTTAGTAAAAACGTCCTGTCCTTCACATAAAAAAACAGTCTACAGACTTTCATAGACAAACTAGTAAGTCAGGGAAGGTCTTGTTTTTCAGGTTTCATTACAATCTTATAAATTCTTAGATCTTTAATCTGATTACACTGTATATAAAATCAATGCTATCATATCTGACTCTTGGAGTTGACCATGTCTCTTCTCAGAACCCCTTTCCAGCTGTGAAAGTTTACAGAGTTTGAATCTTGCTGGTAATGTGATACTGAGGTAAGCCGCTACTTTTTTAGCTACTCATATTTATCTGCTTTCCTTTCCATCTTTCAATATGACACATATTGTTTTGCATCTACAGTGTTGATAATCTTCATGCACTCAAGATTTTAAGAAAGCTGGAGAGCATCAGACTGAAGGACAACACTTATAATTACACTAATCCAGGTTAGCAGTTTTCTGGCGTTAATTTATTAAATCTTTTTGGCACTCAAACGATTGTTCTTCATTCTTGTTTATTTTGCTATAGTCTGCAAGAATCCATCATACCGAACTCTTATTCTTGAAATGTTCCCAAACTTGAAAGTGTTGGATGGTGAGTTTTCATTTTATTTTGCCAAACACTTTTTTAAAAGTTATTTAGCATACATTTCTTTTATAATATGCTGTACTCAGTCTAGCAAGTTATCATATTCTCTTTTAATGTGTCATTTAAGGTGAAAGGGTGGTGGGACGTGGAAGTGACTTATATCAACTATGCAAAGACATTGATGATACTATTAAAGGTATTAGCTGGAATTTAAATCCTGTTATTTAATAGATTTTAAAAGAAAAACTGCCATTAAAATGAGGCGATGCACTTGTGTATCATTTTTTTTTTTTACTGTGCAGTTTTGTGTATAACGATGATAATATTATGCTTAACACTAAAAAAAACTGAAACGACAAACATTTTTGGGGTCAAACATATTTGATTAATTAGTGCATGTTAACTTTGACAGCCCTAAAAATACAGCCCAATTAATACATTTATTTAGCAAGGACGCATTAAAATGATCAAAAGGGACAGTAAAGATATTTATAATGTTACAAAAGATTTCTATTTCAAATAGAAAAGTCATTATAATGCGAGAATAAACTCATTAAATTTACATTTACATTTACTCATTTGGCAGACGCTTTTATCCAAAGCGACTTACAAGTGAGGAATACAACAAGTGAGTCGTCATGACGAGGCAAATAGACACAAAAAGTGCTCACAATACAAGTCTTAGGTAATGCTCAGAGTATCATAAGCTACAATAGAGAGGGGTTAGAGGAAGTGAAAGGATAGGTATAAATTTATTTTTTTTATTAAGATGAGGTTAAGTGCTCACGAAAGAGATGAGTTTTCAGCTGTCTTTTGAATATTGCCAGGGATTCTGCATTCTGGATAAAGGCAGGAAGATCGTTCCACCAGCAAGGAACAGTGAACGAGAATGTCCTGAAGAGTGATTTCGTGCCTCTCTGTGATGGTACCACAAGCCTTCGCTCCTTTAATGAGCGTAGGCTTCTGGTAGGAGTGTAGACTCGTAAGAGCGAGTGGAAGTAGGAGGGTGCAGAGCCTGTGGCAGATCTGTAAGCAAGCGTCAACGCCTTGAATTTGATGCGAGCAGCAATTGGTAGCCAGTGAAGAGAGATGAAGAGAGGCGTGACATGGGCTCTTTTGGGCTCGTTGAAGACGAGACGTGCTGCAGCGTTCTGAATCATTTGTAGAGGCCTGACTGTGCATGATGGCAGTCCAGCCAGAAGAGCATTGCAGTAATCAAGCCTAGAAATGACCAGGGCCTGGACCAGAAGTTGTGTTGCATGTTCTGTTAGAAAGGGCCTGATTTTCCTGATGTTGTATAGTGCAAATCTGCATGACCGAGTGGTCTTTGCAATGTGGTCTTTGAAGGTCAGTTGGTAATCAAGGATTACTCCAAGATTTCTGGCCAAATTTGATGGGGTAATAGAAGATGTGCCTAGCTGGATGCTGAAATCATGATTTAGAGTCGGATTGGCAGGGAAGACGAGAAGCTCAGTCTTTGCCAGGTTGAGCTGTAGATGATGTTCCTTCATCCATGCCGAGATGTCCGCCAGACAGCTTGAGATTCGTGCAGCTACTGTGGGATCATCTGGTTGGAATGAAAGGAAGAGTTGTGTGTCATCAGCATAGCAATGGTAGGAGAAACCGTGTGCCTGAATGATGGGACCAAGTGATGTAGTGTAAATGGAGAAGAGGAGGGGTCCAAGCACTGAACCCTGAGGAACCCCTGTGATCAGTTGATGAGCTTTGGATACCTCCCCTCTCCAGGCAACCCTGAAAGACCTTCCTGTGAGATAGGATTCAAACCAGAGAAGTGGAGTACCTGTGATGCCAAGTGATGAGAGGGTGGACAGAAGGATCTGATGATTCACCGTGTCAAAGGCAGCAGATAGATCAAGCAGAATGAGAACTGATGATTTGGAACTAGCCTTTTGCAATTCGCAAGGATTCAGTAACCGACAGTAGTGCAGTCTCAGTCGAGTGGCCACTCTTGAAACCAGATTGATTGACGTCCAATTGGTTGCTCTGTGAGAGGAAAGATGACAGCTGGTTGAAAACAACTCGTTCAATTGTTTTTGCTATGAAAAACAATTGAAAAAACAAGAAAAAAGTCTAAACAAAATGTCACTAAATTGAGAATAAAGTCGTTGTCTTTCGAGAAAAAACTCATTTTTTAGAAGTTTAATCTCGCATTATAATAACTTTAATCTCAAAATGGTTTTATTTTATTATTATTACTTGGCCCTAATCCTCTTCCGTACAAAATCTTGCAGACCCCAAGCATTTTTTTCTTTTTCTTTTTTTTTAAAGGGATAGTTCACCCAAAAATGGAAATTTGATGTTTATCTGCTCACCCCCAGGGCATCCAAGATGTAGGTGACTTTGTTTCTTCAGTAGAACACAAATGATGATTTTTAACTCCAACCGTTGCAGTCTGTCAGTCGTATAATGCTTGTCAATGGTAACAAAATCTATGAGAGTAAAAAAAACATGCACACACAAATCCAAATTAAACCTTGCAGCTCGTGACGACACATTGATGTCCTAAGACACGAAACGATTGGTTTGTGCGAGAAACCGAATAGTATTTATATCATTTTTTACCTCTAATACACCATGTCCAACTGCCTTGCGCACGGCATCTGGTGCGTGAGGTGTGTATGCGCTCTGGCGTAGTTTAAACATGGTGCCTGTAGTACAACAGTTGTTATACAAATGGAAGTAAACCACTATAAAACATAGTTTTATTACATCAAAACTTAATTTTATTTTGTTACTTTTCGTAAGGGCAACTTTACAAATAAAAAGGACACATACAAAGATCTTGCTCACATACCTCAGTTGGATGTGGAAAAACCGTAGGCACAGCTGATGGTTTAAGTCGTATGTGATCCTCTCCTGGGTATGTAAAATCATCAGGGGAAAAATTATCGCTGCAGACCCTCAACAACTTTAGTACATTAATGGGTGTGTTGATATCCAGCCGAAGAGCAATCAACCATAACTTCAGCCGAGCAGGCTCAGAAGTTGGGAATACTTGGAAAGTCTCCACTTCCGAATGAGTTCGCGCGAGAGAACGTAATCTTTTAGTTTTAAGTCGGTTTGAACAATCCGGATAAGCACAAGTAAATACCATATTGATTAGCCGTCGTACCTACAACGTTTGTGCACTGTGTAAACAATGAGTGACGTATACGCGCGAGAGATCACTTCCGGCGCTTGCGTTAACTATGGCAGAGCTCGTACACACCTCACGCACCGGATGCCGTGCGCGCGCTCAAGGCAGTTGGACATAGTGGTGTATTAGAGGTAAAAAAATGATATAAATACTGTTCGGTTTCTCGCACAAACTGATCGTTTCGTGTCTTAGGACATCAATGTGTCGTCACGAGCCGCAGGGTTTAATTTGGATTTGTCTGTGCATGTTTTTTTTTACTCTCATAGATTTTGTTACCATTGACATGTATTATACGACTGACAGACTGCAACGGTTGGAGATAAAAATCATCATTTGTGTTCTACTGAAGAAACAAAGTCACCTACATCTTGGATGCCCTGGGGGTAAGCAGATAAACAATTTTCATTTTTGGGTGAACTATCCCTTTAATATATTACTTTTTTTTTTATATAATTTCGATGAATTCCCTTTAAAAATAATTATTTCTCTCTGTTTTGTGTGAGGCTCTGCCTATATATCTATATGTTTAATAACTATTTTTCTCTTTAATTTGTAGCAGGCATGTATAAAAATGGCCAACTGCCTGAGGTGCCAGATACCAAACCTTGGGTGGATGATGGTTTTTGGGAGATAAAGAGATCAAACAATGCCATTGTTGATGAAGCCTATAAACAGTTCAGTGGTATGGACTAAACACATCTACATTAATCATAACCATTTTCTAAAACATCCTTTAAACATAATCAACAGTCACACTTCCAAAGCATTGATTTAATATGCTTTTGATAACCATCTCAACAGATGTTCTTCATGAATGCAGGCTGCTGAATAGTCGAGCAGCACATGTGATCTCACAAAACGAACGGACCTTCAGCCTCAAGAACCAACCAAAGCAGTATGCCGTTTGAATCTGGGAATCCTTCAATCGAATTATGTTTCCATAAGAATGCATCAGTTTTCCACAGCTTTTTCTATGTTTTTTTTTTTTTTTAAATCCATAAGCTTGATGCATCACTGGTGCCAGAATTCCAAAATCCTCCGTGTTGCCTGCAGTGTGAGGGTTTAGTTTTTGTAACTACACCTGAGTTCTTTCTGATTTTCCGCCATTTAGAGCAGTGGATCTCAACCAGAGGGCTGCAACAAACTTCCAAGGGGGCCTCAGATGACTTAAAAGTATTTAAAATAAGCTAAAACAAGATATGGCTTAGTATTTGGTTATTTTTATAACATATATACACAGATGAGCCAAAACATTATGACCACCTGCCTAATATGCTGTTGGTCCACCTCATGGTGCCAAAACAGTGCTGACCCATTGAGGAATGGACCCCTGAAAGTGTCCTGTGGTATCTGGCACCAAGATGTTAGCAGCAGATCCTTCAAGTCCTGTAAGTTGCGAGGTGGAGCTGCCATGGATCAAACTTGTTGGTCCAGCACGTCCCACAGATACTTGATTGGTTTAAGATCTGGAGAATTTGGAGGCCAGAACAACACCTTGAACTCTTCATCATGTTCTTCAAACCATTCCTGAACAATGTGTGCAGTGTGGCAGGGCGCATTATCCTGCTTAAAGAGGCCACTTCCACCAGGGAACACCAGTGTCATGGCTGGTCTGCAACAATGTTTAGGTAGGTGGCACGTGTCAAATTTACGTCCTATATGAATGGCTGGACACAGGGTTTCCCAGCAGAACATTGTCCACAGTATCACACTCCCTCCACTGGCTTGTCGTCGTCCCACAGTGCATCCTGGTGCCATCACTTCCCCAGGTACACATGTACAAGGCCGTCCACGTGATGTAAAAGAAAATGGGACTCAACTGACTAGGCGACCTTCTTCCACTGCTCCAAGGTCCAGATCCGACACTTACATGCCCATTGTGGGTGCTTTCAATTGATTTTGTGTGACTTGTGCCACAGCAGACCGATGATCTGTTGGCTTGAACCAGACGGGATATAGCCTTTGTTTCCCTCATGCATTGATGAGCCTTGGGTGCCCAACACCCTGTCACCAGTTTGTGGACCACTGTTGGTAAATTCTCACCACTGCTGACCAGGGAGAAACACACAAGCCTTGCCATTTCAGAGATACTCTGACCCAGTCGCCTTGCCATAACAATTTGGCCACTGTCAAAGTCACTCAGATCTTTAGTCCTGCCCCTTTCTCCTGCATCCAACATGTAGATTACAAGAACTGATTGTTTGCTTACCATCTAATCTACCCAGACCTTAATATGTGGCCTTGTTAGGAGATGATCAATGATATTCGCTTCACCTGTAACTGGCCATAATGTTTTGCCTCATCAGTGTACATCTTTCTAGTTTTGTTAAGCTCTAAAGCTCTATAGTTTATTGGATAGAAATTTTGAGTGAGGGAAGTTATGGACAATAGGGGGTCTTGAAGTCAAAAAGGTTGAGATCCACTGGTTTAGAGAGACCCATACTGTAGTTACCCCTAATCCAATTTGATCACTGTCTCAGGATGTTCAGAATCAAGACAATTCCTCTTTGCACTCCTAAAACGATGCTGTATTTAAC
Source organism: Ctenopharyngodon idella (assembly GCF_019924925.1). Taxonomy (NCBI): domain Eukaryota; kingdom Metazoa; phylum Chordata; class Actinopteri; order Cypriniformes; family Xenocyprididae; genus Ctenopharyngodon; species Ctenopharyngodon idella. The sequence continues at coordinate 18,766,832 of NC_067243.1, forward strand.
ATTGTGCGTTAAATTATGCTTAAAATGCTGCTATTTGTATATTTCGTAATGGTGAAACACTTGTATTGTTTATTAACCACTTCTGATGCTTTCCCATGTTGCTCTTCTTGTTTACAATTTTTAGAGAATGCTTTTTGCCTTTTTATTCTATGCCTAATGTAGACAATTTTTTTTGTAAATTGCTTGTTTCATATGGTAATTATTTTGCTCAAGCAGCTTTTTGTTTTAAACTACATCTAAATTGAATGATATATGATTAGCTTTGCATCTTTGTATTTACATTTTGTTGGATAAAGTACATTCATGCCAAATATCCCTGTGTCTGTTTAATCATTTTACAAGTAATGTAAATAAGCTGAGCAATAAAAAGACTCGGCCTAGTTTCACAGACAGGTCTTAGATTAAGCCAGGACAGGAGTATGACTTAGTGAAATTAAGACATTGAAGTAGCTTTTATAAATGTGCCTTAGCAAAAAATAAAACAATACTGGTGGTGTGCATCTTGAGACAAAACAATGACACTGACATATTTTAAGACAGTTGCTTTCAGTTAAAACAGCTCAAACATGCATTTTGTCTGGGACTAGAACCGGGCATCGGAGTATTTAAATGGTTAAAGTGATGTTTTACTCAAAAACAAACATTCTGTCATCATTTACTCACCCACGTTGTTCCAAACAAAGACTTTCCTTCTTCCATGGCATACAAAAGGACCTGGGGTGCGTTTCCCAAAGCGAACTATGGTCGCAAGTTCCGTCGTTACCAATAGAGTTCAGCGGGACTTACGACCATAGTTAGCTAACGATGCTTTCGGGAAACGCACCCTTAAATGGTGCCCCAATTTTCATTTTTGAGTGAATTATGCCTTTTATACTGCACAAATAAGGTATAAAATACCGTTCTGAACACATTCAAAACATCTCCATCTTGTGGTCTATACATGCATCGGTCTACAGGCACTATTAAACGTAAAAGTTACCCACCTCACGAATTATGTGTCTTTCCTAAAGGTTACTCACTAAAAATGATTTCGTTTTGATCATGAGGAGAGAAAAGTCACGTTGCGCCAATAAATAAATAAATAAATAAATAAATAAATAAATAAAAGGAAAAGAAAAAATCGGGGGAAAATTGTACCATGACATCCAGTGCAGTAGGGGGGAGTGCTACAAAAGCATGTACGTTCAGCATGTCAGACTTCTCAACTTTACAGCTGCATGCAGATCAGCGGGCTTGTACATATGGTTGCCAGGTTTATCTAAATCCCCTATTTTTGCAGTCTGCAATTCTGAAAAGGGCAAATTATGCTATTTGTTATTTTTTCTTTCTTTTGTAATTGTTGGGAACATTTGTGAATTACTACCAAAATTCAAAAAATATAGCTTACACCTTCTAAACTCTGAAAATGTGTCAGATTTTGTATCACTCTTTTTTGAATAAAAAAAAATGCATTTATTCTATTACATAAATTCGAAGTACTTTTGGTCAATTTATATTGATAAAAATAACTGGGATTTTCAAACCAGGGGTGCGCAATTAAGGGAGTGATAGGGGGTCTGTGGAAAAGTAGAGAAACAGCGTAAAAAAAAAATGTAAATAATAATAAGAATAAAATAAATAATAAGAATAAACTAACAAACTAAATTAACAAATAATTTGAATTAAAAAAAGTGATTAAATAAATCGATTAAAAATAATGTATTGTGCAATAATGTAACACAATAAAATATAATGAAATAAATAAAATACAAAAAAATTAGTCTTTATAGATACATGAAAATATACAGCTACACATTTATGTACCAGGATGATCATATTTTAAGGTCCGTGTCATCTAAAAGATTTAAAACCCCTGCCATAAGATAAATCATTGCTTTCTAGTAGTCTAGGTAAAATCTGGCAACCCTAGATACTCATAGTAGAGGATGAGACACTGAGTTATTAGTAGTCGCCAGAGCACGATTAGCACAGGATGGCTGGAAACGCGTGGAGGTCAACGGTAAGGACTATATCATACGACAAACCTCAGATTACAGCAGTCTGTGTTCTGTTATGCCTAATATGACTGTGTACCATGAATGCAAGTATATACTTAATTTACGCTGAAAGAAAGCGTTGCGTTGCTTTAGAGATGCTACAGCGGCCCAGTAACGTACTGCATGCCCTTCACACCGGCACTTACATGTTTAACACATTTAACAGCTCTGTTAACTCATATAGTAGTCTTTTAACACATATAAGTGAAGTTAAGAGAATAATACGACGCGTTCTGATCTGGGTGGATGAATCACGCCTGAGTCAAACGCCACAGATGTTCAACACCTCTGCAGTCATCCCGAGCCACAAATTATTGTGTTTAATAACACAAAGAGTAAATAAACTCAGCTAGAGGGACAGTAAGGTCGGGTTGTGATCATTTAAAACGACATTCTTGCCTTTTCAGCTCATAAAACTTCTCGAGAGATGCGGCGTGCGGATAAGTGACGCGAGCGGGACTCCGGAAGTAAGACGCGCATCTCTCAGTTCATTCAGTTAGCTTTAACGTGTTAGCTTGCAATGGGTCATAGGCATTAAAGATGGCAAATTTGACTTGGACATTAAAATAGTCAGGGTGAGATAGTTTAAAAATGAGTTTAGCTGATTTACACAAGCAAGGAGATCTATTATCGCCAACTAACCAATCAGCTGGTGGATGAAGGTCACCCCGACATGTTGGCTTCATGAATGTAGTAACAAGAGCTGACTTATGTCACGACTAAACTAACCATAGTTTTAGGAGTTTCTCTCATTAACTTAATGTTGATAGTTCTTCTAAAACACAATTAGATAATGATAAGGACATGAGAACATGCAGAAAACCATTTTGTGTCCTTCAGACTGGTGTTTTACATATAATTGTGGCTTCTAATGTAGTTTACTAATACTGGAGGGATGACATATAAAATAGCTGTGCATATGATGGGAGATCTTAGATCTGTAAACCATCATATAATGAATCATCATTTTCAAGTGTTCAAATTTAAGCCACACTTACAATGTATGAATGCCATTGCAAAATATGAAACCCCAAATATGAAACGTCTTCAAGAACAAAAAAAAAAATTATATCTTTTCTCCAAACTAACTTCACTTTTCTTACCAAAAAGGTCTGGTAAGAAGTCACTTGAGGTAGCAAAAACTTACTAATGTCTTAATTTTGAATCTCTATATTTTTAATACAATCTCAGAGGTTTCTGTCCCTCCAAATGCAATGACGATCATACATTTTTGAGTGCGATTCTGAATTAAAATTAATTTTAATATTTTCTGGAGAAAGTGTCCAAATACTTTTTTGTTTTATGGCACTGCTCTCTCACAGTACACATTGCTTTCTCATAAAGAGAATTAATGTCCTCATCAGATCTGCTCTCTTTTTTGAGGGGTTTGTTTCAAAAAATCCTTGTCATTGGTGTTTGACCAGTAGCTTTAAAGTTTTAGGCAGGGTTAGTTCACCCAAAAATGATATTTCTGTCATTAATTACTCACCCTCTTGTAAGACCTTCGTTCATCTTCGGAAAACAAATTAAGATATTTTTGATAAAATCCAAGAGGTATATAACTCGTCCATAGACAGCTATTTAACCGACATTTTCAAGGTCCAGAAAGGTAGTAAAGACATTATTAAAATAGTCCATGAGACTGCAGTCGTTCAACCTTAATGTTATAAAGCGACGAGAATACTTTTTGTGCGCAAAATCAAAACAAAAATAATGACTTTATTCAACAATCTCTTCTCTTCCCTGTCATTACCCTTACGCAGTTAATGCAGTAAGCACAGTGCAGCGCTTCCGTGTTTACGTCAGAATGCCGGCTCGGTATTGGCAAAAGCTGATCACGTGAGCAGCATGACACATGCGTGTGATGCTGATGCAGGAGCCGGCCAATAATGAGTCGGCGTTCTGTCATAAGAACCTGGAAGCGCTGGACGTAAATTATGACAGAATGACACAGAAGAAGATATTGTTGAATAAAGTTATTTTTGTGCGCAAAAACAAAAGAAAAAGTATTCTTGTCGCTTTATAAAATTAAGGTTGAACCACTGCAGTCACGTCGACTTTTTTAACAATGTCTTTACTCTTTAGTACCTTTCTGGACCTCGAAAGTGGTGATTATATTGCTGTCTATTGATGACTCAGATCAGATTTCATCAAAAATATCTTAATTTGTGTTCAGAAGATGAATGAAAGTCTTACGGGTGTGGAACGACATGAGGGTGAGTAATTAATGACAGAATTTTCATTTTTGGGTGAACTAACCCTTTAAACTGAATGTTCATATACTTGAAGTGACAGATTTGTGAAACTACACCCCTCATTTTACACCAGGGATGAGTAATAACGAACAATTAAATCACATAACTAATTGGCAAAGGTTTGCGTTTGTTTATTCTTTTGGCTTCAGGATGGTCCCTGGTGTAACTCACCTTCTGCATGCTTGTCGCCTTAATTGAACTTGCAGCATTGTGTGTTAAAAAAAAACACTTAAAGTTTGCATGCAGAGTTAATGGGATCAGACTAAGTCTGGCTCAGTCTAATTAACTGCTTTAGCTACTGTGTGCCACTGTGAAGATCAGCCAGAGTGACAGTGAGTCGCATTAAACGCAGCCCTTTTTAAAAACGCATGGATAGTTTGCTTGCTTTTTAATATAATGTTTGGGCTTTGTGTATTGTGTAGTATCAGCTTGATTGATTTCTTCCAGTGTTATTGATCTGTTTGTATCTTTAAAATTGTCTCTGCAGGTGTCCCGTGTAATAGGAGCCATAAAGACTCAGACGCCACAGCCCAAAACCTTCTCTAGAGGGGTAAGTTGAATTTAATACACACTGCTGTTAATTTCTTGTGATAACACAAAGTTACAAACTGACTCAAATAACTTTATGGATGAAACTAACCAAGTACTAGTGGTATTACTACTACTATCATCTGCTAAGATGGTACCATTTTTGGACACTTCTCAACACCATGTGTTTTTTTTTTTTTTTATATATATACATGTATCATGGTAATTCCGTGATATTAAAGGGATGGTTCACCCAAAAATGAAAATTCTGCCATCATTTACTCAACCTCAAATTGTTCCAAACCTATATGAATTTCTTTCTTCTGCCGAACATAAAAGAAGATATTTTGAAGAGTATGGGTAACCAAACAGTTGACCGCAGGGTTGCCAGGTTTTCACAACAAAACCTGTCCAATTGCTACTCAAAACTAGCACAAAACTAGCCCAATTGCGTTTCGGGGGGTCTCCTGGTAAAAAAAAATGCGTTCCGGGGGTAAAATCTGCTTGGCGGGGTTCCCCTGGTAAAATTCGCTTTCCAGGGGCTAAATATCATCGCTTCAACCTGCAGACATGGAAAAACAACCCGCGGCAACAGTGTTAAAGTAGCCCAATTCCGCGGGATAATCATGGACTTGGCAACACTGGTTGATAGCTTGGAAAAAAATACTATGGAAGTCAGTGGTGCCCCACAATTGTTTGGTTACCATTTTAATTCAAGTACATTGGATGTAAATAGCGTGGTACACAAATATGGTAAGATTGTAGTACCACTCCAGCTGATAGGGAACGTTCTCAGAACGTTAGCTAATGTTCTGGCAAGGTTCTCTTAAAGTTATGAGCAAATGTTCTTCGAGTAACATTAATAGATAGTTTGGTCAAAGTTTTATTAATATTGTGCTCAAAATGTTTGCACAAACATGTTATTTATGTGTTGTATGGAGTTTTTTTCTGAAACATTTTAGTTAGACATTCATCTAACATTTATTAAATGTTAATACTAGTTATTTCAGAATGTTAGGAAAACATCCAAAAGTAATATTCCAGTAATGTTTGAAGAATGATATTGGAATGTTTCCTAATGTTCACATAACCAAGAAAAACATTTTTAAAAATGGACTGTTAACGTTCAAAGGACATTTAGAAATAACTTTTTCATAACTTAAAGGTGCAATATGTAAGAATTTTGCAGTAAAATATCCAAAAACCACTAGGACAGTGTTATATATTTTGTTCACTTGAGTACTTACAATATCCCAAATGTTTCCAGCTATTTGTAAATCTTGAGAAAATTGCAGTTTTAACCAAGGCTCTAGGACATGTGAGGAGTCCCTGTCAATTGCGTCATATCTGCATTACCCTCGGTTTCCGGTTTTATTTTGTAGAAACCATGGAAACACCAAAGACGCTTTAATATATTACATTTTAATAGACAAGGGAACAACTGTTTTGATATATTTATAGACAGAAAACGAATCATTGTTACATAGCTCAACACGTTTAGTCTTATTGTTTAAATCTAATTTTCTTGATTTTTTTCTTTTTCTTTTTTTTTTGCGAGTACCATGCTTTACCATTCCTCAGAGAAAAACACTATTTTTGTCAAGTTAACATAGCATAATCAGATGCAGCTTTATTTTTAGTAAAAGTAATACAGAGTTTTCTCCATCATACAATATGTTTTAAAATTAATTCCATGCCATTTATCAACACAAGCCATCCAGCATTTATTAATAATATTCTAAAATCGATCTAGTTTACTGCAGTGTGTAACGAGTGTCTCACAGCAGCCGCCGAGCGAACGTTATAACGTTATATAGTAACGTTATAACATTTTCAACACACTCAAATGTATCTAATATGATAAACAGAGCCGTGTTACCTCATACTCATGACCGAAAAAGCGGAAGCTGCGCCGGCGACTGTGGCATAATAAAAGTTCAGCTGCTTGTGACGCGTGTGTTGCGCAATCGCTCCAGCGGCCTCGTTCAGCTCTCACAACACTCAGTCCTGCTCTGCTTCATACTACAATAACGTTAATAATCGCATCCATGAACATGATTTCTGCCCGAGTCCTATCCCGATTATTTTCCACCGGCTGTGAGGTGAAGACGACATGTCTCAAGATTCCGCGCTCAAACTTGGCGTCATCAAGCTACGCCTTTGTTTCGAATAGGCCTCTAGCGACCTCTGGCGGACAAAAAATGTTACATATTGCACCTTTAATGGGAACATTAGCAAAACGTTCTTAGAACAAATTTTGGTTAACTGGGAACGATGTATATGAATGTAGTTTGTGGTCCAGTTTAGTTGGTTATAATGTACATGCTCACTTTTTTTTTTTTTTTTTTTTTTTTTTTTTTTTTTTTACATGAACAGAATTTCAAAAGTTAATGTCATTTAAGATTACATTAATTGTCCCAAACCAGCTTAAAAACAAACAAACAAACAAAAAAAGTTTTAATATGTTAAAACTATTAGGAAAAAGGAATTTGATATCAGGAATTTAAAGTCAACTATATAGTGACCTTAAAGTATGGAAATCTGCACACGTTGGCTAGTAAAACTAATTATGTTCTAAAAAAAAAAAAATCAAACATGTTAAAAATATTAGCAATATAATAAAATGTATATTTTTTTTTTCGTTTAAATCCAATTTTTCTAGTAGTTTTTTTTTTATTTAAAAAACATAAAAAAAAACATCAGGTTAGGGATGGTAAATGGTCAGTTTTACTTGTCCGAAAGGCAAGTATTTTGAAGAGCTTAATGTACTTGGAGTAAGCATGAATCATAAAAGAAGTCTCAAACATTAATTTTGCAGCCTGCAGGAACTATGCAGTTGTGCAAGTTGGAGGCATAATTACTTCAGTCAAGGTTGTTCACTTGAAGGCGGTGGCTTTTTGGCACTAGCAACTGTATACAAAACATACGCTGCAAAATAACTCGATATGGATGCCTTTGTTCTGGAGACATTAGTTATAGCAGCCCGCGGTGTTCAAACTTTTGTAGTGAAATCCTCAAATATACGTAGAAGCCTCAGAAAAATAATGCCAGATACTTGTGATTAATTCTCAGAAATTTTAATCTAGTTTCTGTTTTTTTTGTGCTTTGACAGATTCAAACTGTAACGTTAATTCCTGGAGATGGAATCGGTCCAGAGATATCCACTGCAGTAATGAAGATATTTGAAGCAGCAAAGGTACGTATCTGTTGTTTGACTTTTCAAGAATTCAGCTTAGACTGCAAGTTACAACAAGCGCGTTGAGCAACTATTATGTTTTTAACCCCTTTTGTGCACTGCTTTCAGTCTTAGAGTATTCAGCACATTTGTGTAAATATTTGCCCATGACTTACATAGTGCAGCTGTATTTAAAGTCACAATGAATTCAAAATTGAAAATTCTTCGGTTTTTAATGGAATATTGCAGGATTTATTTTAAATGATTTATCCGGGCACATCATTATTTTTTTTAATTCATGTGATAATCTATAATCAAGAACTTCCCACTCCATCTTGCATTGTCATCTATTCTCTTCTCTGATAACCTGTCACTCACATGAGATCGACCAATAGCAAACTACAACCTTCCAATCAATTCCCAACAGACAAAATCAAGCCCCCCCACCCCCCCACCATTTTTTCTTGTTCGAGAAGCCGTTTCACTCAGATATACAACAATAGGGAAGAAAAGACTATCGCAACTTCCGTTTCATGCTGACTTTAAAGCTACATTATCACCTTTTTTTCCTCAATCAGGCCCCTATTCAGTGGGAAGAGAGAAATGTCACTGCCATCCAAGGTCCCGGAGGCAGATGGATGATCCCTCCTGAGGCAAAAGAGTCGATGGACAAAAACAAAATTGGTTTAAAAGGTAAACTTGTTTGATCTCTCATATCATTTGAATCATTATAGTGTTTACGAAACTCACACAATTTCGATTCAATTTCAGGACCCCTGAAAACGCCGATTGCTGCCGGACACCCGTCCATGAACCTACTGTTAAGGAAGACCTTCGACCTGTATGCCAATGTGCGTCCGTGTGTGTCCATCGAGGGCTATAAGACGCCTTACACCGATGTGGATTTGGTCACCATCAGAGAAAACACAGAAGGAGAGTACAGTGGGATTGAACATGTGGTATGTATGTGTGCCCATCTGTTTTTCAAACTGTTTAACCAGTAACTCAACCAAACCAGAGCTTGCTGTTCTTATTCTTTTGATTTCTGCTGCAGAGATCTGCAGTTGCAGGAAAAAAATATGTGAATCCTTGGACATTTTACATGGATTCCTGCATTAATTGGTCATCAGATTTTGATCTGACCTTTTTAATAAATCACACCAATTCATCCGAATTCGCATACTGTAAAGTAGGTACGACATTTGGTTTGTAACTTGCTTCACAGGCGTTAAAAAAGTATGTTCTATATAGTATCATGTGTAGTACTTTTTCCTGCAACTGTATATACATTTATACCCTTTTAGATCTTTAGGCCCAGAGTACAACAATAGGATGACATTTGACCTTTGGGGTCCTCAGCAGTTGATTGGCTCCCTTCACAAATGCCAAAGGTCATGCTATTATCATCTAATGCTATCTTAACCAGTTTTTCATGCAGTGTTAGCAGGAATTCACTGGGCACAGCTCATATTTCAGTGCTGTTTATTCTTTAGGTAGGTGTCACATGGCTGCTGTAAATCAGTTGTCTCTGGTCCCAGTCCATAGTGTGTCAAAGTGTTATGTGAAATGACCTTCAGGTCGTCACATTTCATTCATGCGATCTTCCCTTTGTCTGTCCATGTTGTTCAAACTATGTACACTACTGTTCAAGAGTTTGTGGTCCGTACAATGTTTCTTTTGAATTAAATTAATACATTTATTTAGTAAGGATGCATTAAATTGATCAAAAGTGACAGTAAAGACTTTTATAATTTGAACTTTCTGTTGGACAAATAATCATTTACTCAACCTAGTGTTGTTCTAATGCCGTATGCCCTTCCTTCTTTTATGGACAACAAAAGGAGAATTTTTTAATAAAAAGTCCTACTCGTACTCATTCATATAATGGCAGTGAACAGCGACCAGCATCAAGCTTTTTTTAAAAAAGATGCAAAAGTATCACTGAATGATCCCATGTGAAACATGTCGTATATTCCAGGTGTTCTGGGGGTATACGATAGGGTTTAGTGAAAAACATACCAAAATTTAATGTATTATACAAAGAAATTCTTGACCTTGGCCGTTGGTTTTCTCTGCACGGCTGCATGACGTGCGTGTTCATGAGACTCTTTTTAAGCGCTGCAGTTTACTCTGTCCCGCCCAGAAAAAGCACACGAGTTGTGAGAAATCAAGATGAACAAAAACGCAACATACGGCATTAGAATAACACCAGGGTGAGTAAATGATCCATTTTAGGGTGAACTGTCCCTTTAAGCAGCACAACTGTTTTCAACATTGATGATAATAATAAGAAATGTTTCTTGAGCAGCAAATCATCATATTAGAATGATTTCTGAAGGGTCATGTGACAATGAAGACTGGAGTAATGATGCTGAAAATTACATTTTAAAATATATTCAAATAGAAAACAGTTATTTTAAATTAAAATATTTCACAATATTACTGCTTTTTACTGTATTTTTGATTGAATAAATGCAGCCTTGGTGAGCATAAGAGACTTCTTTCAAAAAAAGTACCAACCCCAAACATTTGAACAGTAGTGTAAATGTAAAAATCACTTTACTTTTCTCAAATTTTCTCAAAAAACCCAAACTTTTGAATGGTAGTGTGTATGATGTGGTTGTGTACATAAAACCTCGAGTTGTCTTCTAGATCAAGTCCACCGTATGAAACTTACTGTGAAAAACTTAAATCTGAGTTTGTATAGCAGTCATCATATCTTGCCCCTTTGTATGAACTAACCCTACTCTTGGTTTTGTCAAGTGGTTTGAACAAACCCTAACCACAATATTAAATTTGCTTTATTTTCACTATGAATCAGATTGTGGATGGAGTCGTACAGAGTATTAAACTGATCACAGAGGATGCCAGCAGACGCATTGCTGAGTATGCATTTGAGTACGCCCGAAATAACCAAAGAACCAGTGTCACGGCTGTTCACAAAGCCAACATCATGTGAGTTTCTCCTTGCCAAGAAAACTGCTATGATGAATTTCTATATAACAGGAGTTTTTACTGGTAACAAATGTCTTATTGAATCTAAAATGGTTGTAATATATAAACATGCTGAATTCAGTGATGTCTTCTAGGCGAATGTCTGATGGTCTGTTTCTGCGAAAGTGCAGAGAGGTTGCTGAGAATTTCAAGGACGTGAAATTCACAGAAATGTATCTGGATACAGTCTGCCTCAATGTATGTATACAAGACAACTTCATTCATTAGGCCTTTTCTACACATCTCACATCTGTGAAATGTTTTGATGTGCTTTTGACATTTTGTTTATATTAATTTGGGTCATTGACGAATAAAGTTTTTAAAAGTGTAAAAAACATAATGGAGATATAATTAATTTTGAAGTTTTATTAAGTGTTAACAATGAGATTGTGGTTTTTATAATTAACACTGCTTTTGTCATTTTTTTACAAGATGGACAAAATTTGTCACCAAAAAAGTCATTTGGTTTAACCAAAATTTCGGTTTTACCGAATGACGATATTTTAAAAAAGAAAAAATGCTAACAGGCTGTTATCTAGCTAGCAAAAGAACAATCAAACATTTTATATTTAGTACAAGTTTTTTAAATATTACAATATTTTCATTTTCAATTACAGAAAAATTCAGAGTAATTAAATTACAGTAAATAATTACTTGGTAATGCATTACCCCCAACACTGTCCAGAAGTCAATTTATTTTCATAAAATCATCACCATCTTTGCATTGTGATTATCCACTAGATGGTGCAAGATCCCTCTCACTTTGATGTGCTGGTAATGCCTAATCTATATGGCGACATCTTGAGGTGAGTGTATAAAGCATCATATAATAATATTAAATTTCATTTGATTATCTTTAAAAAGTCTCACCATCCTTTGATTTGTCTTTCAGTGATCTGTGTGCCGGATTGATTGGAGGCCTTGGAGTCACTCCTAGCGGGAACATCGGAGCCAATGGTGTTGCCATATTTGAATCAGTATGTGCTGGATGCTGCAATAGCTTTACAATGGAGTAATCAATTAGTATCATTCCATTTATCATAATTCTTGTTTTTTTGTGTACGTTAGGTACACGGAACTGCCCCTGATATCGCAGGCAAAGATATGGCAAACCCTACCGCCCTTTTGCTGAGTGCCGTCATGATGCTGCGTCACATGGGACTGCACAGTTACGCTAAAAAGATTGAGACTGCCTGCTACGACACCATACGGGACAAAAAGGTAGGATCAGTTATTAGTGATCTCGGGGCATGAATATGAATTTGGCATCCAGCATCAAGACAGATCTTGATACTTACATCTGTTTATATGTTTCTATATATTCCAGGTTCTGACCAAAGACCTTGGTGGAAATTCTAAGTGCTCAGAGTTCACAGATGACATCTGCCGAAGAGTGCAGGACATGGAATGAGACTTTTCTAAAGTCTATGTTTGGATATCATGCCTAAAGAACTGACAGTCAAAAAAAACATGAAATTAATCTTCGTATCATTCTGATATCTGCGCACAATTCTACTAAGTGTCTGCATTTTTGTTTCTACAGAACCACAAAGCACTGTCTTAAATTCTTGTTCTACGGTGACTGTATTTGTGAGCTGTTTTAATCTGTCAAAAAGGAACTACATAATCTAAGATAAACCGTATTTATTGACTGGACATTTTCTCTGGTTTAATATAGACAATTTGCCTTTCTGTCACATGACAGGGATAATCTTGTCAAAGTATTAGGGGCTGAAATACATTTTTCTTTTTTGCTTTGCTTTAGTGTGTGTTAAATCCGTTAACGTGAATAGATGTTTCACCGTTTTATGCTTGAGCTTTAACATTAGCTATGAACTTTGCATTATGGTTAACAAGTAATATAATTCAAACAACTGTTGACCTTTGCTTTGTCAATTGTGAAATGACTGTACTATCAAGACGTGACTGTAGTTGGAATATATACATCTATTTTTATGGGCAACCTATGTCTTTATGTCAGTACTTTTTATACGATCATTATAACACTACATAAAGATGAGAGCATTATCATATACATTATATCCACAAAGCACAAGTTTTATTTTTAAGATCTGATCAAATCATACAGGAATATTAAACATCATATAACATCCAACCAACATTGTAAGACAATTAACAGTATGTTGAGAGATAGTAATTAAAAAAATAGAATTAAATTAGGTTGTTAAATTTAAAAAAGCATTAAAACCCACATTTCTACAATCTGTCTTGGCAAAAATCAACAGTATCTTTAATAGAGATACAGCCAGGTCTTCTATTCTCTGTAAAAACTCTCTATTTCACTGTGATACTTCTGCAACACCACTGGGCGACGTAGTTTCATTGTAGGACCTGAAAAGAAATATATATTCTATTATCTTTTGGAATGAACAGTTGGTAGAGGTTCAATACAAGTTAAAAGGTTCGTTCACCCAAAAATGAAAAATTCTGTCATTAATTACTCTCCTTCATGTCGTTCCACACCCGTAAGACCTTCGTTCATCTTCAGAACACAAATTAAGATATTTTTGATAAAATCCGATGGCTCAGTGAGGCCTGCATTGCCAGCAAGATAATTACCACTTTCAGATGCCCAGAAAGCTACTAAAGATGTGTTTAAAATAGTTAATGTGACTACAGTGTTTCAACCTTAATGTTATGAAGCGACGAAAATACTTTTTGTGTGGCAAAAAAACTAAATAACAACTATTCAACAATATCTAGTGATGGGCGATTTCAAAACACCGCTTCATGAAGCTTTGAAGCTTTATGAGTCTTTTGTTTCGAATCAGTGGTTCGGAGTGTGTATCAAACTGCCAAAGTCACGCCCCTCAGTGGTGAACCATTGAAATTTCGAAACCCTTACCATGTAACAAAGCCTTGTTTACTGAAATCATGTGACTTTAGCAGTTTGATACGCACTCCGAACCACTGATTCGAAACTAAAGAATCGTAAAGCTTTGAAGCTTCATGAAGCGGTTATTTTGTTTTTTGGCGCACAAAAAGTATTCTCGTCGCTTCATAACATTAAGGTTGAACCACTGTAGTCACATGAACTGTTTTAAATACGTCTTTAGTATCATTGAAAGTGTTAATTATCTTGCTGGCAATGCAGGCCTCACTGAGCCATCGGATTTTATCAAAAATATCTTAATTTGTGTTCCGAAGATGAACGAAGGTCTTACGGGTGTTGGAACGACATGAGGGTGAGTAATTAATGACATAATTTTCGTTTTTGGGTGAACTAACCCTTTAAGATCCAAATACAACCACCAGTTTATAAAAACGAGCAATGGACATCTATTGGGAAGTGTTTCAGCACTCACCTAGTTCTCCTCCTACAATTGAGAAATCTTTCAATAATATGGTCCATTTTTGTATGCGTTGTGCATTTGAGGTTGCTTTTGAATTGACCCGTGCAATACCCTCTTCAATGGACTGGTACACTAGCTTGTCTTTTTCTCCAATGATGTCTGACACTTTTGTCGCTTGGCTACCAAGTCGCTGACAGTATTCCACAGCCTCCAAGCTAAGAATGTCTGTTGGCTCTGTGGTCTCTGTATTGACTGTGCACTATCCAAGGAAAGGAAGAACAGAGTAACCTAAATATTTTTAGAGTTGTTGAAGCCAGAACTTTTCTCAAAACATAGTTTACCTTTAGTGTTAACAGCATAGACAGAAATTTCCTTTTGTCTCCAATTAGGATGGCATTGCTGATGATTGGCAACTCCTGTTTCACAGCATCTTCTATGGGAAGTGGGGGAACGTTCTCTCCTCCGGCAGTGATAATGAGCTCTGAAAGGAAAGAGATTGAATGGAATTGCCCTTTAAAGCTAACCTGAATCCAATTATATGGTACCATCAAAGCTAGTAAAATGTATAGGATAAAAATAGCATCCTTTACCTTTTATTCTTCCGGTAATGTAAAGAAAGCCATCTTCATCTACCTTTCCCAAGTCTCCAGAGTGGAGCCATCCATCTTGATCCAAAGATTCCTTTGTTTTATCCTCAAGGTTGAGGAAGCCCATGAAGACATTCCGGCCCCAAAAACACACTTCTCCAATTCCGTCAGCATCTATGTTTACTAGTTTGTATCGGCAGCCTGGAACAACCTTACCACAGCTAGAAGAGTTCAAGGAATTGTTACACAGTGAACTTGATTATTGACCTTCAAGTTGAAAGTATTCAACTTGTAAATTGAGGAAAGAGGGCTTGCCTTTGAAAGCGGTACACTTTTGGGCCAGACAGAAAGTGGGGTCCTGAGCTTTCACTCATCCCGTAGGCTTCATACAGTCGAATGTTGAGTCCGAGGAAGAATTGAAGGGTTTCGCTTCCAATAGGAGCAGCTCCTGAAAAGAACTTCATACAACTGGAGAAGCCCAGCTCAGCACGAAGCTTTTGCAAGACCAAGCTGTCCGCAAGAGTGAAGAGGAATGACTTCTCCTCATCCCTGATTTGAAGATAATGATCATAAAAACATAAGAAAGGTCCAAATAACATCAATGTAACAAACGGAAAATGATATTCAGTACTTTTTAACAATTTATGTACTTGGTAAGCCTTTGATTAGCCTCCAGACTAACAGACATGGCCCATGTCACCAGTTTCCTTTTCATGTATCCACACTGTGAAATGCCTTCTTTGATCTTTTCCATAATTTTCTCCCAAACACGAGGAACGCCCATGTGGGCTGTGGGGGCAACCTCTCGAAGGGTGTCTACCAAACTCCCCTAAAAGGGAAAATAAAACTTCAAGTGAGCAATAGAATAGATTTAAATCCTTTACAATATTTGACAGTGTGGCAGTAGTCCAGTCATTCAAGTCCAGACCAGGACCTGAGGAGGTTGAATTCCAGGTCAAGACAGAAACCTGAAGAGGGTTTAGTCCAAGCGAAGGCAGAGTCCATCATGAAAATATGGTCTTGGACTTCACTAGGACTCAACCCTCTTCAGGTCTCTGTTTTGACCTGGACTCGACCTACTCAGGTCTTGGCCTGGACTCGAATGAGCTGGTCTCAATTACAACACTAATATTTGATGACACCACCAGCTACAGGATCTAAAGCAAAAGTTCCACCTTCCAGTAGAGTGTGCAAAATTAGTAGAAACTTCAGGGCAGAGTGCTGGATCTAAACTCTGCAGGAAGGTGGCCCTCCAGGAGCAGGATTGTTCTTGAGCATTTACCTTTAGAGCATCTGGTTGAGCAAAGGTAACTTGCTCCCCCCACTGGATCCCTGTCCACAGATCGTAGATCTGGGCAGCTATATGGCTGAGAGGAAGGTAGCTGACCAGAGACTCTTGCCTGATTTCAGCTGGCTGCATCTCTCCAACCCTGCTTGCATGGTGGGCTGTCCATGTGATCTATAAGAGTCCAGAATTCAAGTTTCAATAATCTACAACACAACATTGCCACTATAATGTGAATGTAATTTTTTTCATAGCCGTTTACATTGTCATGGCTTAGCATCACTCCTTTGGGTGATCCAGTTGTTCCAGAAGTGTAAATAAGTACACAGCACTGATTGGCTTTCTGGCTACTGATGACTTCATCTAGTTCTTGATCAGAGATTTCCAGTCCTAGTCCCATGAACTCTTCCCACTGTCCAAAGACAAGCAGTCACAGTAAATCTTTGGGTAACTTTGGCCTAAATAGTAATTCATCTCTGTTTATCGAACACTCACCGAATAGAGATTGGGAATCTTCTCCTTTAAAGATCCAGAATACTGTACTATGGCTTTCAAGTGTGGCAGATTATCTCTTACCTAACAAGAAAAAACAAGAGTATTAATCAGGTTGTTCATTGATTATGAGAAGGTCCAGGTAGAGAAAATAAAGTACATCAAATGTTACCTGTAAAATCTTATCCAGCTGCTTTTGATTTTCCACAACAATGACATTGGCTCTTGAGTCATTAGCGACATAGAGGCAGGCATCTGGTGAGTTTGTGGTATAGATCCCTGCCATTATACCCCTAGCACAAACAAAAATATAGATGTAAGGACAGTGATTCTAGCCCTAATATTGCAGGCAGCGTTTGTGCACGTAGGCATCTAACGAAACTGATTTTGGACCAACTTCTGAGGCAGCGTAACGGTTTAATGATCTACAACAAAATAGAGAGAGCTTTGGTAAAGGCTAAGGGAATATTTACAATACTAATTTCTCACTAGAAATAATATCAAGTGGAAAACACTGGTCAAAAACATACAGTATTTACACACAAACTAACCACTACCTGCAACTTTCAGATGCCATCTTTATTTTTTTAGCTTAAAGAGTTAGTTCACCCAAAAATGAAAATTCTATCATTAATTACTCACCCTCATGTCGTTCCAAAGACGCAAGATTTTCATTCATCTTCGGAACACAAATTAAGATATTTTAATGAAATCTGAGAGATTTCTGTCTCTCCATTGACAGTCTATGCAACTACCACTTTGACGGTTCAAAAAGTGTATAAAGAGATAATCCATATGAATCGAGCGGTTTAGTCCAAATTTTCTGAATAGACATGATCACTTTATATGATGAACAGATTTAATTTAGGCTTTTATTCACATATAAACATTGATCAGTCAACAAACAGAAGCTCAATCTTACTTGCTTGATGTGCAAGAACAAACCTCATTGGTTTCTTGTGGAAGCTCAAACGCGCAGTGTAACATGAACGAACTTGATTGGTTCTCGCACGTTAAGCAAGCATGCTTGAACTTCCATTTACCATAACTAATCTCTTCAGAAAATTTGGACTAAACCACTCAATTAATATGATTAATTTTACGATCACTTTTGAAACTGTCAAAGTGTCCGTTGCATAAACTGTCAATAGAGGGACAGAAATCTCTCAGATTTCACTTAAAATATCTTCATTTGTGATGAACGAAAGGCATAAGGATGAGTTAGGGGCCGTTCACATATCGCGTCTTTTGCACGCTCAAATTCGTTATTTCAAAGGTAGGTGCGCGGCAGGCGTGCTCATAATGGAAACAACACGGCCACGACGCGCATGCGGCACATTTTCCAGGCGCATCGAGATGAAAAATTCTCAACTTTTCAGAATGCCGCAAGCGCACCGCAGATCATGTGACAAAAACCAACCGATCAGCTTCGGCCTTTACGAAACAAAACATTGAAAGCTCAGCCGAACAGCTGATCATAGCTGTACGAGGTGTTTTTATATCTCATCTCCATAAATATATCTAGTAGTAAAGCTAAAGCAAGGGCTTGAAATCAATTTATCCTTTGCTGAAACTTGTGGAGAGTTCATGGTTGCATAGCAACGACAGACGCCACGGTAGTGTAAGCGCATTGGAAAGAAGAGAAAGCGGCGCGGCACGCTTTCCACACAGTTTTAGACACGATATGTGAACGGCCCCTTACTGATGACAAAATTTTCAGTTTTGGGTGAACTAACCCATTAACTGTCACAGAATGGAACGCACAGGACGGTGGGATATCATAGGCAGTGAAGGATACATCTACTATATGCTGCCTTCAAAATTCAATCTCAGGAGGCAGTAAGTGAAGCTAAGATTGGATTCGGACGTGCCTTTATGCCTTCCTACCTTGGAATGAATTCTCAGAAGGCAGCATTTTTAAGCTTTCGGATGCAGCCTGAAACTAAATAATTTCAAAATCATTACCTTTTAAAATGTCATGTAAATGCCCAATGAAATCATGTCTCTCTGTTTTTTGTGAATTCGGACTAACAGAAGCAGATAATGTAATAGTAGCTTGGCTTGTATTCACGCTAATCGTAAAACAGTTGGCCTCTGAATGTGCACATAACACAAAAGACAAAAGGTGATGCACAAGGTGTATTTAATTCTTCAAATATATGATTTAAGCATTGTGTCTTGTATACTTAATTAACACTGTAGTTTGACTGTGCAGAAACCAGCTGGACCTTGATTATGCACACATAAACAACATACTTACAGTTTTTTAGCCTGGGCTGGTAAGTGTTTGGCAGAACAATGTGGATTTAGCAACACCAACACTTACAAGTATGAAATTTTAGGCATAATGTGAAAAACCTACAGGTATTTCTCACCCTGCAAAGACAGTTCCAACAGCAGCGATAAACCACTCCGCAGAGTTGAATCCCAGGATGGCTACACTGTGGAACCGCTCCAGACCAAGCTAAGAGAATTGTCAAATATCACTGTATTATATCTAATCCGTAAATTCCATGCATACGACTTAAACTTTGTAACATGAATATGTTATGTATAAATTAGTGTTTAAAAAAATGCCAAGATCACCTTTAGAAAGCTTTTGGCGGCCATTCGACTGAGGTGATAATATTCCGAAAAGGTAACTTTTTCCCATTTGTTTCCTCTTTTGGTTACCAAAGCAGTCAGCTTCCCATATTTCTGAACTGAGTTGGTAAACATCTGATGCACAGTGATGGGCTGTTCTGGACAGAGTTCATCCATTCTCAGCTGAACTGATCCACTGGCTTCTGTAGTCCACAGGGATTGGGCTGGGGCCAATTCCGCATCTGCCAGAACCTCCTCAACGCTCTTTTTCTCTGCTGCATTGAATAGGAGATAATCACAGTTCAATGACTAAAAATCTGATGATGTGAACAACAGGATTGAAAGGTCAGAACATAATCCTGATATCCAAACTCTGAATACGATAAACAAAATAAGAGTTACTCTACTTACACAATCCTTCCCTAACATCCTGCTCCAAATGGTCTGTCATGGGCCCAAGAGGTGAACAGTCTGAGCTGAAAAAAAGAGTGCTGGTCTGTTAGATAGCAGTGGACTCTGGCTCTCCCTGCGGACAGACCCCAGCTCTCGTACCCATGAATCACATGGCACAACTGCTCAACAGCATTGTAAGCCCCCACAATGATGGGTTTTGGTTACTAAGTGCTAAAGCCCCAGCAGATTTGTTGGCAGATGGAAACTCACAAAATGTGAGAAACTTTAGTTCCCATCAGTCATAGAAACTTCTGTTTTCTTCTTCACTTCAGTTCTTGATGTAACAGTGAGAGGGCACATTAGGTTGCTTTAAAATACTGGCATACCTACAAAACAACCGGCTTGATGCTCTTTGTATTCAAGAGTGCTAGAACTGGCAGCTGAGCTGATTTAATTTCCGCTGCTCATTTTGATTCAGCGTGTGTTTGATGAAAACACAAACACCAAAAGAGATTTTTCCAAGTAGTGTTCTGCCAAACTCTTTTCAAACAAGACATTTCACATCTTATTTCTACCTATGGCAACCGTAGCTGAATATTACATCACACATACTTGAGTTTGAGATACTAAAAGTGCCTTATTATTAATACCATTTTGATTATAACAAGTTGTTTTCTTTCATTCAGC
Organism: Ctenopharyngodon idella; assembly: GCF_019924925.1. Lineage (NCBI taxonomy): Eukaryota > Metazoa > Chordata > Actinopteri > Cypriniformes > Xenocyprididae > Ctenopharyngodon > Ctenopharyngodon idella. The sequence goes on from NC_067243.1 coordinate 18,787,161, forward strand.
GATCAATTAAGTTCTTTGCATGTAAAATAAATCAAATTTTAGTGCATAAGAAGAAAACTTGACGATTACAGTGACCACAGTTCAAGGTAAACAGTTTTTATTAAAAGCATTTACATACCCATTTCCAAGCTGTTTCCTGGTTGGATCAGTTTGAGTGCTTGTGCTCATGGTGCCTGCAGGACTGGAATGAACTGCTCAAAGATTGTCCGGTTCTTGGCCTATTGAGGACAGAATGTAGGAATGAATAGCTCCACGAAGCACTGTCTCACAGTTCTCCAAAGAAAGACTTCACAACTTTAGCTATGTACTAATTTTTATTATGCTCTAAGTATCATAAAGCTTCTGAGAAATGTTCACAGTGAATGAAATGAATGTTGGCAAAAATATGTTCTGTGGGAACCAAATGTCTTTGGGTAAAAACACATAGTGCATACTAATGAGTTTGGGGGCTTTTATATGCAAATGTGTTACAGTTCTTTGAATTTGAGTAAATAGGTCACTCGGTTGAAGTTAGTTTGTTCTGAGATACATTCATCTTCATCATAATGAATTTACTATTAGTACTGTAGAATTAAATGTTTGAGTATTTATCAGCTTGAGGAAGATTATATTTTTTATAGTGATATTTTCCATACACAAAATTGTTGAGTTTTTACTGTCTCTCACATCATAAAAAATTTTCTTGCATATCAATTTCACATTGTCGATCACTAGAGTATAACAAGTACTAAGTATTGTGGTCCTTATAATACTGGAATGTATATTTCATGATTCTTTGCACCTGATCACCAACCAGTTTCTTGATCAGTAAAATCTTATTGAACAAAACTGCTTTGCTATTCATTTGCCACAAATGAGTGGAAATTTAAAGAGATCACTGGGCAAGAGTTTCAGTGTTTGCCAGTTGCTGCTGGATCGCATGATACAAATGCTCTTCTAAACTTCACAAGAACGAGATTTCTGAAGGAGAAGATCTTGAGAACTCAATCATGTCAAGCTTACGGCTGTTATTAGTGACAACATGACTGCATGAAAAGGCTATTTGGCAATGTGCAGAAGCCTGCACACATTGCCAAAAAAAAAAAAAAAAAAAAAGCAGGATGTCTAATGTTTATTGGAAAGTGTCCCACATCTTCAGGCTGACACACTTCTCATGCATGTTATGTAATTTACACTGGACTTTAAAAATTTTCAAATCACTGAAACCCTGATCCTTCAACAACCGGCTCACTTTCAGGCACAAACTGCACACCTACTTCATAAGCTCTGATATAAAAATAGTCTAAATCAACAGCTGTGCCTACAGTACTACTTATACTGCTGCACTTTTAACAGTTCATACTGATGTAATGACTGAGACAAATCAGACACAATTATTTGTTATTTTTGACAAATAATCTTTAAAACTCACTCTGGGGTCTGTGGACCCATCCCCCAAAAGACCAACTTAGGCAAGGGCCTCAGTAACCATGGATACCAACTTGATAAGATAGTTAATTGCTCTAAACAATGTAGCCATGTGGAAAAGCAGAGCCTAGACACAAAGCCTGTAAAAACAGACTCTTCTGCCTTAATTTACAGACAAACTGTTCTATAAATGAACATGCGTCCCAGGACAATGTGTTTATGATTATAACTGTCTTGTAAAGTGTCTCTTGCATTGTATTCTGTTTTATGCATACCTTATGAGTGAACTACTAGTTAACATATCCTCACGTGTCTCCTATCAAATTAATGCTCATTTCACGACACACATTTTCATGTATGTCACCTCCTCATAGAATGCAGTGTGTGTTTGTTGTATTAATCGGAGTATAAATGGACACAAACCCACCAGACCCAGTTTAATCAGGCTGGAACACAAAGAGCCATAAAATTCTCCACAGAGGAATTTCCCGCTCTGAAATTCATCCTTTCTCGTTGGTCAGGTCAACCCTAAGAGGTGTGACTTTTCCCAGACTTTAAAGAGCCACACACAGCTCTGCCCGCTATCTTGCTCCTCCGACTGACGCCAGACATCTCCTGGTTGCTGGGTGGCCTGCTGGCCTGCCGGGCCGGCACTCCAGCCATGTGCTTACCTAGAAGAGAGAGAGAGAGAACTCTTTCCCCACTAACCATGCAAGTTTGTCATCATTTCTTCATTCAACTGAACTGCAACCACTCTAGTCAATGCTTGTGTTTACACCAGCCGTGCCGCGGCACGCTTTGCTAAAGATAGGCGCCAAGCCTATTTTTGACGGATGCCGCGTCCAAGCCTCGCAGCTCAAATACAAAATAAAGTCAAAATAATCACCCTGTGAAGACTCCTGCTCTTATTTCACATCACTAGGAGGCCAGAAATTGACAACAAGAGATTCGAAGTTGTTTGTCCTTGTCATCCATAACTGGACTTTTAAGTGTATTAACTTCATCTGTAGGCTACAGCAAAATAAAGTATGGCATAGCAATAAACACAATTAAACCGGACAAATTATAACAATTTAGCCATTAAAAACACAAAAAATCAACGAAAACAACGTCGGACAGGCAAATCTAGTGGTCTCGCGAATCTAGCCGCTTCGTTTCTGAAATGCTTCTGGTGTGAGTTGACACCGCGTAGAGGACGGAACAAAACCTCGCCGGAACCGTAACGTGCCACAGATGCGTGCCGTGTAAACAAGGCTTGAATGAGGTGTTTTGAAATCAGAGACTGGTGGTTCTATTCCTGGTTATATTACTCTTTTCCATAGCTTCATTCCCTGTTCCCATTTCCGGCTTCATTCTGTCACTTTCCGTCTTACCTATGTACGTGTGATTGTGTTTGTATGTGTTTGTTAGATTAATTGTGTTTGTGATTTAGTTAATAAAACTTGTTCACAATACATATTTGGTTCTGACTCCCTGCCTGCAAAAAAATTGTCACTTAAATGATCTCGATCTTGTTACACGCTCTAAGTGCTGTAAATGCTAATAAAGATTTATTTTTCTGTGGCCATGAAAATACCCTTTTCTTAGAATTAATTAATAATCAATACTGAGTGTTTACAGGATGAACTGATTAATTGATTGTAATGTTAATGTAGCTACATCAAGTTAATCTGATTAACTGATTTGAATATTCATAATTAATCATAACAAGTTATGAATAATTATTAATATTTCCCCTTTGAGCTAATTTGCTACACTGACTTGTGAACATAAAGACAGATTATACCTTCAGATTTGAGGAGTGAGAATAAAAAACAGGTCACCATGCCGTGACAATAAAACCAGCCATAAATTATGAAAAATTAATTTTATATGTTGGTTTCAACATCAAATCTTTCATATGACTCGCCGACTACGACAGCAGAACACAAACCTTTGGCAAACGTTTCAACATGTTTGCCAGTTCCTGCCGGAGCACGTTATATAAGATTCATTTGAGGAAAACGACTTCTGATCGAGAACAACTCGAGACATTTGAGAAGAGCCTTGTGAAGACTAACAAATACTATATGATGAATGAACATTATGAATCTGACATCAAATCTGCTGCAAGAATGTTAGGTCTGACACTGAATATGGATAATAAACTGCTAGACACCATCAGTCAGCGGACTCTCTTCCAGACAATAACATTTTTCAGTTCTATCTAGCAACAAGTTCTGCATTGCCTTTGAGAACTCTGATTGGCTTCTCTGCATGACGTACCATTTTCTCCAGACACTTGTAATGAGCTGATTGGATGTCGTCACAGTCGTGAGCGCGTTCCTTCCTATAAAACGCAGTGCGCTGTCTTTCAGAGCTACACTTTAAACACAGACCGGCTCAGGTGATTTTAACTTGCAGAATCTGAAAGCCTGGAAAGTCAAATATTTTTGAAACGTCTGACGAAGCAACATCAGAGACCATGAACATAACTATTGTGAATGGAGATTTTATTGCGCAAACTAGTGTTGTTGTCATTTTACCATTTGATCACAGGACCGACGGATCTGCCACAAATGAGTGGAACATTAGCACGATTTTCAGGCAATTACTTCAGCATGTTTGCCAGTCGCTGCTGGATCACATTATTCAAATGCTCTTCTAAGTCACTGCAGCAAAATCTGTATCTGAAGCTATAAGTCGATGACAGCTATATATCAATGTCAATAGCTTTTGCCTTTAGAGATGAAATAAAACCAATCACAGATTCTGCCGGACAACGAAGAGAATGATTTAAAATGGTAATTTGTCGGAAAGCGGCCATACTCTGATGGAGTGTATGGAGGACGTAAAAATCTGGATGTCATCAAATTTTCTCAATCTAAATGAAAAGAAAACTGAAATTATATTCTTTGGCCAAACTAGTGGCCTTTTCTTTCTTTTCATGATTTTGAAAGAGTAACTCATGTTTTCGTATCACCACGTTTAGACTACTGTAACTCACTGGATTGTGGAATGCACGCTACTTCCTTGGCCCATCTCCAGTTGTTATATATATATTCGAAAAAGCATTATTATTTCAAACGGGCTTCAAAATCAAATACAAAAGCAAGTAAAGGACCCATGGAAACAGCTTTAAGATCTTATTAGAATGAACTAGATCCAGTACAAACATGCCTACAGATTCATTTACACTGTCCTTCTTTTTACAGTCAATATGAAGGAAAAAGGTCTGATGTACTTTCATGTCAAACATATGGCAAGCAAATGATTGTGTGAAACAACTGAGCAGAACTCAAACCTTCAGCAACATGTTTTAACACGTCTGTCAGTACCTGCTGGAGCACATAATGTCTACTATTACAAACTCAAGAAATAAAAGGTTCTCACGGATGTTGTTCAGCCATTAAGGGCAGACAAACTTATTTATTTTCAAAACTGATATAAAACACAGAAACTAAAACTTAAAATGTATTTTGACTCTTATTTGCCACAATTAAAAATGTATAAATGTATTTTCATTTTTTACCAAAATATTAGTAACATTTATTTCAAAGACAGACAATACAAATGTACAAGGTTTTGAATAGAAATATTTCACAAAAATTAAGTTTGTTGGGTTTCAAAAGAGAGGAAACTTATTGCTTGAAGAATGGTAGATCAGTCGGCCTGAAAAGTCGTTGATAAATTCCATCAACGTTTTTGTCCGGCCAGTCCATAATTAGTCCGGAGCCACATTAGTCCGGAGCCGTAAAATTTCGATGTGAAGAAGGAGGATCTGATTTCTGTAGAGAACTGAAGGAAAATCCCGACAGAAGACGAAGGCAGCAGGCGGGACTCTGGACTCTGACCCGCCTGCTACAGTTGAGCAAAACACCAGCTTTTGAGCACATGATACAAAGACTGACGAATAGAAAGAAAGACTTCCCTATTCCGGAGACTATAATACAGACACTTCAGACATGTTGATGTTAATATATTAACCTCTTACTGATCTACCATTCTCCAAGCACTAAGCTCTCTTTTCCCAGGGCTGTAAATGGACTTCCTTCGAGGATCAGTAGGATCGCACTGACAAACACTGAAATTCATTACAACCGGTTGTTGTCTCTTGGCCATAACCACAACTTTATAGTCTCCACAGGTCCTTTACTTGCAGGTTTGTTAGATTTAACGCTCATACCCATATGAGCCCATACCCATACTCTACATTAATTTTGCTCGGTTGACTGTAGCCGCTAAAGGGGCGGAACAGAGATAACAAAGCCGCACTATGCAGGAATAAAAGCCCAGTTCACAAGCACTTGTTAGGATGTGGGAAACCTTTTCTCCAATAACTGAACAAGCTGCACTAGTGACCATGAGCACCTTTACCATGAACGGGAATGATCAAAACTGTTTTGTGATCATCTCAACACCTGATGACAGGAGAGACACTGAGCTTTCTGCCACAAATGAGTGGAACATGCGAGCGATCTTTGGAAAAGTGTTTCTGCACACTTGTAAACTTCTGTTGGATCGCATGATACAAATGCTCTTCTAAACCACAGCAGAATTACCAGTTGCTCATCCATCTATAAAACACTGTTGAGCAGAGACCTACTGACTAGATGGCAGAGAAACTACCCGCCTTCAAATCACTGAAATTTTGACCCTAAAATCACCAGCATACGTTCAAGAGGAGGAGCGTAAAATCTGAACCTGCTACTCATTGTGCCTCGTCACTGCTGTCATTCATCCAGCATTGTGTCTCTCCTACATCGGATCCGATTTATAGTCAATGTAGCACAGGGATTCTTTGAGCTCCAGGAACAGTGACATGGCCGATCCGACACAAGCTGAGATTGACTGAGTCTGTGCTTCAGCTTCTGGACTCACATTCATCACAGATCATCATGATATTTATTCATCTGTTTTGTGACTCTCCAGCACTGACGATGATTAAAAGAGTTTTCAACATGAATCTGTCAAAAGTCTAATTGTAAGAATGCTTTAATAAAAATAAAATCCTGTGAATTTCTCAAAGTTATTGTCTGTTTGAAGCTTCTAACTAAACATAATATGATAATGTCTACTATTACAAAATCAAGAAATAAAAGTTTCTCAAGGATGTTGTTCAGCCATTAAGGGCAGACAAACTTATTTATTTTCAAAACTGATATAAAACACAGAAACAAAAACTTAAAATGTTGTTTGACCCTTATTTCCCAAAATTAAAAATGTATAAATGTATTTTCAATATTAAAGTGACATTTATTTCAAAGACAGACAATACAAATATACAACTTATGGATCCAAATATTTCTCAAAAAATAAGTTTGTTGTGTTTCAAAATATAACAATATATAGGTCAAAATGACGACAAAAAGTGCTGAGACTTTCTGTTGAATTACACAGAGAACAGCTTTGTCCATGAAAGGCATTGGTTACTCCTCAAGTATTCTTTGAAACCCGTAATCCTCGGAGAAAGTTCATTCGGAGCACACAGAGAGGAAACTTATTGCTTGAAGAATGGTAGATCAGTCGGCCTGAACAGTCGTTGATAAATTCCCTCAACGTTTTTGTCCGGCCAGTCCATAATTATTCCGGTGTCCATAATTAGTCCGGAGCCGTAAAATTTCGATGTGGAGAAGGAGAATCTGATTTCTGTAGAGAACTGAAGGAAAATCCCGACAGAAGACGAAGGCAGCAGGCGGGACTCTGGACTCTGACCCGCCTGCTACAGTTGAGCAAAACACCAGCTTTTGAGCACATGATACAAAGACTGACGAATAGAAAGAAAGACTTCCCTATTCCGGAGACTATCATACAGACACTTCGGACATGTTGATGTTAATACATTAACCTCTTACTGATCTACCATTCTCCAAGCACTAAGCTCTCTTTTCCCAGGGCTGTAAATGGACTTCCTTCGAGGATCAGTAGGATCGCACTGACAAACACTGAAATTCATTACAACCGGTTGTTGTCTCTTGGCCATAACCACAACTTTATAGTCTCCACAGGTCCTTTACTTGCAGGTTTGTTAGATTTAACGCTCATACCCATATGAGCCCATACCCATACTCTACATTAATTTTGCTCGGTTGACTGTAGCCGCTAAAGGGGCGGAACAGAGATAACAAAGCTGCACTATGCAGGAATAAAAACCCAGTTCACAAGCACTTGTTAGGATGTGGGAAACCTTTTCTCCAATAACTGAACAAGCTGCACTAGTGACCATGAGCACCTTTACCATGAACGGGAATGATCAAAACTGTGTTGTGATCATCTCAACACCTGATGACAGGAGAGACACTGAGCTTTCTGCCACAAATGAGTGGAACATGCGAGCGATCTTTGGAAAAGTGTTTCTGCACGCTTGTAAACTTCTGCTGGATCGCATGATACAAGCGCTCTTCTAAACTTCACAATAAAGAGAATACTGAAAGAGAAGAGCTCAACCACAGTGACATTGCCGATCCGACACAAGCTGAGATTGACTGAGTCTGTGCTTCAGCTTCTGGACTCACATTCATCACAGATCATCATGATATTTATTCATCTGTTTTGTGACTCTCCAGCACTGATGATGATTAAAAGAGTTTTCAACATGAATCTGTCAAAAGTCTCATGTAAGAATACTTTAATAAAAATAAAATCCTGTGAATTTCTCAAAGTTATTGTCTGTTTAAAGCTTCTTACCTGCTTCTAACTAAATATTATATGATAATGTCTACTATTACAAAACTCGAGAAATAAAAGTTTCTCAAGGATGTTGTTCAGCCATTAAGGGCAGACAAACTTATTTATTTTCAGAACTGATATAAAACACAGAAACAAAAACTTAAGATGTAGTTTGACCCTTATTTCCCAAAATTAAAAATGTATAAATATATTTTCAATATTAAAGTGACATTTATTTCAAAGACAGACACTACAAATGTACAAGCTTTTGGATCCAAATATTTCTTAAAAAATAAGTTTGTTGGGTTTCAAAATATAACAATATATAGTTCAAAATGACGACAAAAAGTGCTGAGACTTTCTGTTGAATTACACAGAGAACAGCTTTGTCCATGAAAGGCATTGGTTACTCCTCAAGTATTCTTTGAAACCCGTAATCCTCGGAGAAAGTTCATTCGGAGCACACAGAGAAGAAACTTATTGCTTGAAGAATGGTAGATCAGTCGGCCTGAACAGTCGTTGATAAATTCCGTCAACGTTTTTGTCCGGCCAGTCCATAATTATTCCGGTGTCCATAATCAGTCCGGAGCCATATTAGTCCGGAGCCGTAAAATTTCGATGTGGAGAAGGAGGATCTGATTTCTGTAGAGAACTGAAGGAAAATCCCGACAGAAGACGAAGGCAGCAGGCGGGACTCTGGACTCTGACCCGCCTGCTACAGTTGAGCAAAACACCAGCTTTTGAGCACATGATACAAAGACTGACGAATAGAAAGAAAGACTTCCCTATTCCGGAGACTATCATACAGACACTTCAGACATGTTGATGTTAATATATTAACCTCTTACTGATCTACCATTCTCCAAGCACTAAGCTGTCTTTTCCCAGGGCTGTAAATGGACTTCCTTCGAGGATCAGTAGGATTGCACTGACAAACACTGAAATTCATTACAACCGGTTGTTGTCTCTTGTCCGTAACCACAACTTTATAGTCTCCACAGGTCCTTTACTTGCAGGTTTGTTAGACTTAACACTCATACCCATATGAGCCCATACCCATACTCTCTATTAATTTTGCTCGGTTGACTGTAGCCGCTAAAGGGGCGGAACAGAGATAACAAAGCCGCACTATGCAGGAATAAAAACCCAGTTCACAAGCACTTGTTAGGATGTGGGAAACCTTTTCTCCAATAACTGAACAAGCTGCACTAGTGACCATGAGCACCTTTACCATGAACGGGAATGATCAAAACTGTGTTGTGATCATCTCAACACCTGATGACAGGAGAGACACTGAGCTTTCTGCCACAAATGAGTGGAACATGCGAGCGATCTTTGGAAAAGTGTTTCTGCACGCTTGTAAACTTCTGTTGGATCGCATGATACAAATGCTCTTCTAAACCACAGCAGAATTACCAGTTGCTCATCCATCTATAAAACACTGTTGAGCAGAGACCTACTGACTAGATGGCAGAGAAACTACCCGCCTTCAAATCACTGAAATTTTGACCCTAAAATCACCAGCATACGTTCAAGAGGAGGAGCGTAAAATCTGAACCTGCTACTCATTGTGCCTCGTCACTGCTGTCATTCATCCAGCATTGTGTCTCTCCTACATCGGATCCGATTTATAGTCAATGTAGCACAGGGATTCTTTGAGCTCCAGGAACAGTGACATGGCCGATCCGACACAAGCTGAGATTGACTGAGTCTGTGCTTCAGCTTCTGGACTCACATTCATCACAGATCATCATGATATTTATTCATCTGTTTTGTGACTCTCCAGCACTGACGATGATTAAAAGAGTTTTCAACATGAATCTGTCAAAAGTCTAATTGTAAGAATGCTTTAATAAAAATAAAATCCTGTGAATTTCTCAAAGTTATTGTCTGTTTGAAGCTTCTAACTAAACATAATATGATAATGTCTACTATTACAAAATCAAGAAATAAAAGTTTCTCAAGGATGTTGTTCAGCCATTAAGGGCAGACAAACTTATTTATTTTCAAAACTGATATAAAACACAGAAACAAAAACTTAAAATGTTGTTTGACCCTTATTTCCCAAAATTAAAAATGTATAAATGTATTTTCAATATTAAAGTGACATTTATTTCAAAGACAGACAATACAAATATACAACTTATGGATCCAAATATTTCTCAAAAAATAAGTTTGTTGTGTTTCAAAATATAACAATATATAGGTCAAAATGACGACAAAAAGTGCTGAGACTTTCTGTTGAATTACACAGAGAACAGCTTTGTCCATGAAAGGCATTGGTTACTCCTCAAGTATTCTTTGAAACCCGTAATCCTCGGAGAAAGTTCATTCGGAGCACACAGAGAGGAAACTTATTGCTTGAAGAATGGTAGATCAGTCGGCCTGAACAGTCGTTGATAAATTCCCTCAACGTTTTTGTCCGGCCAGTCCATAATTATTCCGGTGTCCATAATTAGTCCGGAGCCGTAAAATTTCGATGTGGAGAAGGAGAATCTGATTTCTGTAGAGAACTGAAGGAAAATCCCGACAGAAGACGAAGGCAGCAGGCGGGACTCTGGACTCTGACCCGCCTGCTACAGTTGAGCAAAACACCAGCTTTTGAGCACATGATACAAAGACTGACGAATAGAAAGAAAGACTTCCCTATTCCGGAGACTATCATACAGACACTTCGGACATGTTGATGTTAATACATTAACCTCTTACTGATCTACCATTCTCCAAGCACTAAGCTCTCTTTTCCCAGGGCTGTAAATGGACTTCCTTCGAGGATCAGTAGGATCGCACTGACAAACACTGAAATTCATTACAACCGGTTGTTGTCTCTTGTCCATAACCACAACTTTATAGTCTCCACAGGTCCTTTACTTGCAGGTTTGTTAGACTTAACGCTCATACCCATATGAGCCCATACCCATACTCTACATTAATTTTGCTCGGTTGACTGTAGCCGCTAAAGGGGCGGAACAGAGATAACAAAGCCGCACTATGCAGGAATAAAAACCCAGTTCACAAGCACTTGTTAGGATGTGGGAAACCTTTTCTCCAATAACTGAACAAGCTGCACTAGTGACCATGAGCACCTTTACCATGAACGGGAATGATCAAAACTGTGTTGTGATCATCTCAACACCTGATGACAGGAGAGACACTGAGCTTTCTGCCACAAATGAGTGGAACATGCGAGCGATCTTTGGAAAAGTGTTTCTGCACGCTTGTAAACTTCTGCTGGATCGCATGATACAAGCGCTCTTCTAAACTTCACAATAAAGAGAATACTGAAAGAGAAGAGCTCAACCACAGTGACATTGCCGATCCGACACAAGCTGAGATTGACTGAGTCTGTGCTTCAGCTTCTGGACTCACATTCATCACAGATCATCATGATATTTATTCATCTGTTTTGTGACTCTCCAGCACTGATGATGATTAAAAGAGTTTTCAACATGAATCTGTCAAAAGTCTCATGTAAGAATACTTTAATAAAAATAAAATCCTGTGAATTTCTCAAAGTTATTGTCTGTTTAAAGCTTCTTACCTGCTTCTAACTAAATATTATATGATAATGTCTACTATTACAAAACTCGAGAAATAAAAGTTTCTCAAGGATGTTGTTCAGCCATTAAGGGCAGACAAACTTATTTATTTTCAGAACTGATATAAAACACAGAAACAAAAACTTAAGATGTAGTTTGACCCTTATTTCCCAAAATTAAAAATGTATAAATATATTTTCAATATTAAAGTGACATTTATTTCAAAGACAGACACTACAAATGTACAAGCTTTTGGATCCAAATATTTCTTAAAAAATAAGTTTGTTGGGTTTCAAAATATAACAATATATAGTTCAAAATGACGACAAAAAGTGCTGAGACTTTCTGTTGAATTACACAGAGAACAGCTTTGTCCATGAAAGGCATTGGTTACTCCTCAAGTATTCTTTGAAACCCGTAATCCTCGGAGAAAGTTCATTCGGAGCACACAGAGAAGAAACTTATTGCTTGAAGAATGGTAGATCAGTCGGCCTGAACAGTCGTTGATAAATTCCGTCAACGTTTTTGTCCGGCCAGTCCATAATTATTCCGGTGTCCATAATCAGTCCGGAGCCATATTAGTCCGGAGCCGTAAAATTTCGATGTGGAGAAGGAGGATCTGATTTCTGTAGAGAACTGAAGGAAAATCCCGACAGAAGACGAAGGCAGCAGGCGGGACTCTGGACTCTGACCCGCCTGCTACAGTTGAGCAAAACACCAGCTTTTGAGCACATGATACAAAGATTGACGAATAGAAAGAAAGACTTCCCTATTCCGGAGACTATCATACAGACACTTCAGACATGTTGATGTTAATATATTAACCTCTTACTGATCTACCATTCTCCAAGCACTAAGCTGTCTTTTCCCAGGGCTGTAAATGGACTTCCTTCGAGGATCAGTAGGATTGCACTGACAAACACTGAAATTCATTACAACCGGTTGTTGTCTCTTGTCCGTAACCACAACTTTATAGTCTCCACAGGTCCTTTACTTGCAGGTTTGTTAGACTTAACACTCATACCCATATGAGCCCATACCCATACTCTCTATTAATTTTGCTCGGTTGACTGTAGCCGCTAAAGGGGCGGAACAGAGATAACAAAGCCGCACTATGCAGGAATAAAAACCCAGTTCACAAGCACTTGTTAGGATGTGAGAAACCTTTTCTCCAATAACTGAACAAGCTGCACTAGTGACCATGAGCACCTTTACCATGAACGGGAATGATCAAAACTGTGTTGTGATCATCTCAACACCTGATGACAGGAGAGACACTGAGCTTTCTGCCACAAATGAGTGGAACATGCGAGCGATCTTTGGAAAAGTGTTTCTGCACGCTTGTAAACTTCTGTTGGATCGCATGATACAAATGCTCTTCTAAACCACAGCAGAATTACCAGTTGCTCATCCATCTATAAAACACTGTTGAGCAGAGACCTACTGACTAGATGGCAGAGAAACTACCCGCCTTCAAATCACTGAACTTTGACCCTAAAATCACCAGCATACGTTCAAGAGGAGGAGCGTAAAATCTGAACCTGCTACTCATTGTGCCTCGTCACTGCTGTCATTCATCCAGCATTGTGTCTCTCCTACATCGGATCCGATTTATAGTCAATGTAGCACAGGGATTCTTTGAGCTCCAGGAACAGTGACATGGCCGATCCGACACAAGCTGAGATTGACTGAGTCTGTGCTTCAGCTTCTGGACTCACATTCATCACAGATCATCATGATATTTATTCATCTGTTTTGTGACTCTCCAGCACTGACGATGATTAAAAGAGTTTTCAACATGAATCTGTCAAAAGTCTAATTGTAAGAATGCTTTAATAAAAATAAAATCCTGTGAATTTCTCAAAGTTATTGTCTGTTTGAAGCTTCTAACTAAACATAATATGATAATGTCTACTATTACAAAATCAAGAAATAAAAGTTTCTCAAGGATGTTGTTCAGCCATTAAGGGCAGACAAACTTATTTACTTTCAAAACTGATATTAAAACACAGAAACAAAAACTTAAAATGTTGTTTAACCCCTATTTCCCAAAATTAAAAATGTATAAATGTATTTTCAATATTAAAGTGACATTTATTTCAAAGACAGACACTACAAATGTACAAGCTTTTGGATCCAAATATTTCTTAAAAAATAAGTTTGTTGGGTTTCAAAATATAACAATATATAGTTCAAAATGACGACAAAAAGTGCTGAGACTTTCTGTTGAATTACACAGAGAACAGCTTTGTCCATGAAATGCATTGGTTACTCTTCAAGTATTCTTTGAAACAGTAATCCTTAGAGATCATTCATTCTGAGCACACAGAGAAGAAACTTATTGCTTGAAGAATGGTAGATCAGTCGGCCTGAACAGTCGTTGATAAATTCCGTCAACGTTTTTGTCCGGCCAGTCCATAATTATTCCGGTGTCCATAATCAGTCCGGAGCCATATTAGCCAGGAGCCGTAAAATTTCGATGTGGAGAAGGAGGATCTGATTTCTGTAGAGAACTGAAGGAAAATCCCGACAGAAGACGAAGGCAGCAGGCGGGACTCTGGACTCTGACCCGCCTGCTACAGTTGAGCAAAACACCAGCTTTTGAGCACATGATACAAAGATTGACGAATAGAAAGAAAGACTTCCCTATTCCGGAGACTATCATACAGACACTTCAGACATGTTGATGTTAATATATTAACCTCTTACTGATCTACCATTCTCCAAGCACTAAGCTCTCTTTTCCCAGGGCTGTAAATGGACTTCCTTCGAGGATCAGTAGGATTGCACTGACAAACACTGAAATTCATTACAACCGGTTGTTGTCTCTTGTCCGTAACCACAACTTTATAGTCTCCACAGGTCCTTTACTTGCAGGTTTGTTAGACTTAACGCTCATACCCATATGAGCCCATACCCATACTCTACATTAATTTTGCTCGGTTGACTGTAGCCGCTAAAGGGGCGGAACAGAGATAACAAAGCCTGCACTATGCAGGAATAAAAACCCAGTTCACAAGCACTTGTTAGGATGTGGGAAACCTTTTCTCCAATAACTGAACAAGCTGCACTAGTGACCATGAGCACCTTTACCATGAACGGGAATGATCAAAACTGTGTTGTGATCATCTCAACACCTGATGACAGGAGAGACACTGAGCTTTCTGCCACAAATGAGTGGAACATGCGAGCGATCTTTGGAAAAGTGTTTCTGCACGCTTGTAAACTTCTGCTGGATCGCATGATACAAGCGCTCTTCTAAACTTCACAATAAAGAGAATACTGAAAGAGAAGAGCTCAACCACAGTGACATGGCCGATCCGACACAAGCTGAGATTGACTGAGTCTGTGCTTCAGCTTCTGGACTCACATTCATCACAGATCATCATGATATTTATTCATCTGTTTTGTGACTCTCCAGCACTGATGATGATTAAAAGAGTTTTCAACATGAATCTGTCAAAAGTCTCATGTAAGAATACTTTAATAAAAATAAAATCCTGTGAATTTCTCAAAGTTATTGTCTGTTTAAAGCTTCTTACCTGCTTCTAACTAAATATTATATGATAATGTCTACTATTACAAAACTCGAGAAATAAAAGTTTCTCAAGGATGTTGTTCAGCCATTAAGGGCAGACAAACTTATTTATTTTCAGAACTGATATAAAACACAGAAACAAAAACTTAAGATGTAGTTTGACCCTTATTTCCCAAAATTAAAAATGTATAAATATATTTTCAATATTAAAGTGACATTTATTTCAAAGACAGACACTACAAATGTACAAGCTTTTGGATCCAAATATTTCTTAAAAAATAAGTTTGTTGGGTTTCAAAATATAACAATATATAGTTCAAAATGACGACAAAAAGTGCTGAGACTTTCTGTTGAATTACACAGAGAACAGCTTTGTCCATGAAAGGCATTGGTTACTCCTCAAGTATTCTTTGAAACCCGTAATCCTCGGAGAAAGTTCATTCGGAGCACACAGAGAAGAAACTTATTGCTTGAAGAATGGTAGATCAGTCGGCCTGAACAGTCGTTGATAAATTCCGTCAACGTTTTTGTCCGGCCAGTCCATAATTATTCCGGTGTCCATAATCAGTCCGGAGCCATATTAGTCCGGAGCCGTAAAATTTCGATGTGGAGAAGGAGGATCTGATTTCTGTAGAGAACTGAAGGAAAATCCCGACAGAAGACGAAGGCAGCAGGCGGGACTCTGGACTCTGACCCGCCTGCTACAGTTGAGCAAAACACCAGCTTTTGAGCACATGATACAAAGATTGACGAATAGAAAGAAAGACTTCCCTATTCCGGAGACTATCATACAGACACTTCAGACATGTTGATGTTAATATATTAACCTCTTACTGATCTACCATTCTCCAAGCACTAAGCTGTCTTTTCCCAGGGCTGTAAATGGACTTCCTTCGAGGATCAGTAGGATTGCACTGACAAACACTGAAATTCATTACAACCGGTTGTTGTCTCTTGTCCGTAACCACAACTTTATAGTCTCCACAGGTCCTTTACTTGCAGGTTTGTTAGACTTAACGCTCATACCCATATGAGCCCATACCCATACTCTCTATTAATTTTGCTCGGTTGACTGTAGCCGCTAAAGGGGCGGAACAGAGATAACAAAGCCGCACTATGCAGGAATAAAAACCCAGTTCACAAGCACTTGTTAGGATGTGAGAAACCTTTTCTCCAATAACTGAACAAGCTGCACTAGTGACCATGAGCACCTTTACCATGAACGGGAATGATCAAAACTGTGTTGTGATCATCTCAACACCTGATGACAGGAGAGACACTGAGCTTTCTGCCACAAATGAGTGGAACATGCGAGCGATCTTTGGAAAAGTGTTTCTGCACGCTTGTAAACTTCTGTTGGATCGCATGATACAAATGCTCTTCTAAACCACAGCAGAATTACCAGTTGCTCATCCATCTATAAAACACTGTTGAGCAGAGACCTACTGACTAGATGGCAGAGAAACTACCCGCCTTCAAATCACTGAACTTTGACCCTAAAATCACCAGCATACGTTCAAGAGGAGGAGCGTAAAATCTGAACCTGCTACTCATTGTGCCTCGTCACTGCTGTCATTCATCCAGCATTGTGTCTCTCCTACATCGGATCCGATTTATAGTCAATGTAGCACAGGGATTCTTTGAGCTCCAGGAACAGTGACATGGCCGATCCGACACAAGCTGAGATTGACTGAGTCTGTGCTTCAGCTTCTGGACTCACATTCATCACAGATCATCATGATATTTATTCATCTGTTTTGTGACTCTCCAGCACTGACGATGATTAAAAGAGTTTTCAACATGAATCTGTCAAAAGTCTAATTGTAAGAATGCTTTAATAAAAATAAAATCCTGTGAATTTCTCAAAGTTATTGTCTGTTTGAAGCTTCTAACTAAACATAATATGATAATGTCTACTATTACAAAATCAAGAAATAAAAGTTTCTCAAGGATGTTGTTCAGCCATTAAGGGCAGACAAACTTATTTACTTTCAAAACTGATATTAAAACACAGAAACAAAAACTTAAAATGTTGTTTAACCCCTATTTCCCAAAATTAAAAATGTATAAATGTATTTTCAATATTAAAGTGACATTTATTTCAAAGACAGACACTACAAATGTACAAGCTTTTGGATCCAAATATTTCTTAAAAAATAAGTTTGTTGGGTTTCAAAATATAACAATATATAGTTCAAAATGACGACAAAAAGTGCTGAGACTTTCTGTTGAATTACACAGAGAACAGCTTTGTCCATGAAATGCATTGGTTACTCTTCAAGTATTCTTTGAAACAGTAATCCTTAGAGATCATTCATTCTGAGCACACAGAGAAGAAACTTATTGCTTGAAGAATGGTAGATCAGTCGGCCTGAACAGTCGTTGATAAATTCCGTCAACGTTTTTGTCCGGCCAGTCCATAATTATTCCGGTGTCCATAATTAGTCCGGAGCCATATTAGTCCGGAGCCGTGAAATTTCGATGTGGAGAAGGAGAATCTGATTTCTGTAGAGAACTGAAGGAAAATCCCAACAGAAGACGAAGGCAGCAGGCGGGACTCTGGACTCTGACCCGCCTGCTACAGTTGAGCAAAACACCAGCTTTTGAGCACATGATACAAAGACTGACGAATAGAAAGAAAGACTTCCCTATTCCGGAGACTATCATACAGACACTTCGGACATGTTGATGTTAATATATTAACCTCTTACTGATCTACCATTCTCCAAGCACTAAGCTCTCTTTTCCCAGGGCTGTAAATGGACTTCCTTCGAGGATCAGTAGGATCGCACTGACAAACACTGAAATTCATTACAACCGGTTGTTGTCTCTTGGCCATAACCACAACTTTATAGTCTCCACAGGTCCTTTACTTGCAGGTTTGTTAGACTTAACGCTCATACCCATATGAGCCCATACCCATACTCTACATTAATTTTGCTCGGTTGACTGTAGCCGCTAAAGGGGCGGAACAGAGATAACAAAGCTGCACTATGCAGGAATAAAAACCCAGTTCACAAGCACTTGTTAGGATGTGGGAAACCTTTTCTCCAATAACTGAACAAGCTGCACTAGTGACCATGAGCACCTTTACCATGAACGGGAATGATCAAAACTGTGTTGTGATCATCTCAACACCTGATGACAGGAGAGACACTGAGCTTTCTGCCACAAATGAGTGGAACATGCGAGCGATCTTTGGAAAAGTGTTTCTGCACGCTTGTAAACTTCTGCTGGATCGCATGATACAAGCGCTCTTCTAAACTTCACAATAAAGAGAATACTGAAAGAGAAGAGCTCAACCACAGTGACATTGCCGATCCGACACAAGCTGAGATTGACTGAGTCTGTGCTTCAGCTTCTGGACTCACATTCATCACAGATCATCATGATATTTATTCATCTGTTTTGTGACTCTCCAGCACTGATGATGATTAAAAGAGTTTTCAACATGAATCTGTCAAAAGTCTCATGTAAGAATACTTTAATAAAAATAAAATCCTGTGAATTTCTCAAAGTTATTGTCTGTTTAAAGCTTCTTACCTGCTTCTAACTAAATATTATATGATAATGTCTACTATTACAAAACTCGAGAAATAAAAGTTTCTCAAGGATGTTGTTCAGCCATTAAGGGCAGACAAACTTATTTATTTTCAGAACTGATATAAAACACAGAAACAAAAACTTAAGATGTAGTTTGACCCTTATTTCCCAAAATTAAAAATGTATAAATATATTTTCAATATTAAAGTGACATTTATTTCAAAGACAGACACTACAAATGTACAAGCTTTTGGATCCAAATATTTCTTAAAAAATAAGTTTGTTGGGTTTCAAAATATAACAATATATAGTTCAAAATGACGACAAAAAGTGCTGAGACTTTCTGTTGAATTACACAGAGAACAGCTTTGTCCATGAAAGGCATTGGTTACTCCTCAAGTATTCTTTGAAACCCGTAATCCTCGGAGAAAGTTCATTCGGAGCACACAGAGAAGAAACTTATTGCTTGAAGAATGGTAGATCAGTCGGCCTGAACAGTCGTTGATAAATTCCGTCAACGTTTTTGTCCGGCCAGTCCATAATTATTCCGGTGTCCATAATCAGTCCGGAGCCATATTAGTCCGGAGCCGTAAAATTTCGATGTGGAGAAGGAGGATCTGATTTCTGTAGAGAACTGAAGGAAAATCCCGACAGAAGACGAAGGCAGCAGGCGGGACTCTGGACTCTGACCCGCCTGCTACAGTTGAGCAAAACACCAGCTTTTGAGCACATGATACAAAGATTGACGAATAGAAAGAAAGACTTCCCTATTCCGGAGACTATCATACAGACACTTCAGACATGTTGATGTTAATATATTAACCTCTTACTGATCTACCATTCTCCAAGCACTAAGCTGTCTTTTCCCAGGGCTGTAAATGGACTTCCTTCGAGGATCAGTAGGATTGCACTGACAAACACTGAAATTCATTACAACCGGTTGTTGTCTCTTGTCCGTAACCACAACTTTATAGTCTCCACAGGTCCTTTACTTGCAGGTTTGTTAGACTTAACGCTCATACCCATATGAGCCCATACCCATACTCTCTATTAATTTTGCTCGGTTGACTGTAGCCGCTAAAGGGGCGGAACAGAGATAACAAAGCCGCACTATGCAGGAATAAAAACCCAGTTCACAAGCACTTGTTAGGATGTGAGAAACCTTTTCTCCAATAACTGAACAAGCTGCACTAGTGACCATGAGCACCTTTACCATGAACGGGAATGATCAAAACTGTGTTGTGATCATCTCAACACCTGATGACAGGAGAGACACTGAGCTTTCTGCCACAAATGAGTGGAACATGCGAGCGATCTTTGGAAAAGTGTTTCTGCACGCTTGTAAACTTCTGTTGGATCGCATGATACAAATGCTCTTCTAAACCACAGCAGAATTACCAGTTGCTCATCCATCTATAAAACACTGTTGAGCAGAGACCTACTGACTAGATGGCAGAGAAACTACCCGCCTTCAAATCACTGAACTTTGACCCTAAAATCACCAGCATACGTTCAAGAGGAGGAGCGTAAAATCTGAACCTGCTACTCATTGTGCCTCGTCACTGCTGTCATTCATCCAGCATTGTGTCTCTCCTACATCGGATCCGATTTATAGTCAATGTAGCACAGGGATTCTTTGAGCTCCAGGAACAGTGACATGGCCGATCCGACACAAGCTGAGATTGACTGAGTCTGTGCTTCAGCTTCTGGACTCACATTCATCACAGATCATCATGATATTTATTCATCTGTTTTGTGACTCTCCAGCACTGACGATGATTAAAAGAGTTTTCAACATGAATCTGTCAAAAGTCTAATTGTAAGAATGCTTTAATAAAAATAAAATCCTGTGAATTTCTCAAAGTTATTGTCTGTTTGAAGCTTCTAACTAAACATAATATGATAATGTCTACTATTACAAAATCAAGAAATAAAAGTTTCTCAAGGATGTTGTTCAGCCATTAAGGGCAGACAAACTTATTTACTTTCAAAACTGATATTAAAACACAGAAACAAAAACTTAAAATGTTGTTTAACCCCTATTTCCCAAAATTAAAAATGTATAAATGTATTTTCAATATTAAAGTGACATTTATTTCAAAGACAGACACTACAAATGTACAAGCTTTTGGATCCAAATATTTCTTAAAAAATAAGTTTGTTGGGTTTCAAAATATAACAATATATAGTTCAAAATGACGACAAAAAGTGCTGAGACTTTCTGTTGAATTACACAGAGAACAGCTTTGTCCATGAAATGCATTGGTTACTCTTCAAGTATTCTTTGAAACAGTAATCCTTAGAGATCATTCATTCTGAGCACACAGAGAAGAAACTTATTGCTTGAAGAATGGTAGATCAGTCGGCCTGAACAGTCGTTGATAAATTCCGTCAACGTTTTTGTCCGGCCAGTCCATAATTATTCCGGTGTCCATAATTAGTCCGGAGCCATATTAGTCCGGAGCCGTGAAATTTCGATGTGGAGAAGGAGAATCTGATTTCTGTAGAGAACTGAAGGAAAATCCCAACAGAAGACGAAGGCAGCAGGCGGGACTCTGGACTCTGACCCGCCTGCTACAGTTGAGCAAAACACCAGCTTTTGAGCACATGATACAAAGACTGACGAATAGAAAGAAAGACTTCCCTATTCCGGAGACTATCATACAGACACTTCGGACATGTTGATGTTAATATATTAACCTCTTACTGATCTACCATTCTCCAAGCACTAAGCTCTCTTTTCCCAGGGCTGTAAATGGACTTCCTTCGAGGATCAGTAGGATCGCACTGACAAACACTGAAATTCATTACAACCGGTTGTTGTCTCTTGGCCATAACCACAACTTTATAGTCTCCACAGGTCCTTTACTTGCAGGTTTGTTAGATTTAACGCTCATACCCATATGAGCCCATACCCATACTCTACATTAATTTTGCTCGGTTGACTGTAGCCGCTAAAGGGGCGGAACAGAGATAACAAAGCTGCACTATGCAGGAATAAAAACCCAGTTCACAAGCACTTGTTAGGATGTGGGAAACCTTTTCTCCAATAACTGAACAAGCTGCACTAGTGACCATGAGCACCTTTACCATGAACGGGAATGATCAAAACTGTGTTGTGATCATCTCAACACCTGATGACAGGAGAGACACTGAGCTTTCTGCCACAAATGAGTGGAACATGCGAGCGATCTTTGGAAAAGTGTTTCTGCACGCTTGTAAACTTCTGCTGGATCGCATGATACAAGCGCTCTTCTAAACTTCACAATAAAGAGAATACTGAAAGAGAAGAGCTCAACCACAGTGACATTGCCGATCCGACACAAGCTGAGATTGACTGAGTCTGTGCTTCAGCTTCTGGACTCACATTCATCACAGATCATCATGATATTTATTCATCTGTTTTGTGACTCTCCAGCACTGATGATGATTAAAAGAGTTTTCAACATGAATCTGTCAAAAGTCTCATGTAAGAATACTTTAATAAAAATAAAATCCTGTGAATTTCTCAAAGTTATTGTCTGTTTAAAGCTTCTTACCTGCTTCTAACTAAATATTATATGATAATGTCTACTATTACAAAACTCGAGAAATAAAAGTTTCTCAAGGATGTTGTTCAGCCATTAAGGGCAGACAAACTTATTTATTTTCAGAACTGATATAAAACACAGAAACAAAAACTTAAGATGTAGTTTGACCCTTATTTCCCAAAATTAAAAATGTATAAATATATTTTCAATATTAAAGTGACATTTATTTCAAAGACAGACACTACAAATGTACAAGCTTTTGGATCCAAATATTTCTTAAAAAATAAGTTTGTTGGGTTTCAAAATATAACAATATATAGTTCAAAATGACGACAAAAAGTGCTGAGACTTTCTGTTGAATTACACAGAGAACAGCTTTGTCCATGAAAGGCATTGGTTACTCCTCAAGTATTCTTTGAAACCCGTAATCCTCGGAGAAAGTTCATTCGGAGCACACAGAGAAGAAACTTATTGCTTGAAGAATGGTAGATCAGTCGGCCTGAACAGTCGTTGATAAATTCCGTCAACGTTTTTGTCCGGCCAGTCCATAATTATTCCGGTGTCCATAATCAGTCCGGAGCCATATTAGTCCGGAGCCGTAAAATTTCGATGTGGAGAAGGAGGATCTGATTTCTGTAGAGAACTGAAGGAAAATCCCGACAGAAGACGAAGGCAGCAGGCGGGACTCTGGACTCTGACCCGCCTGCTACAGTTGAGCAAAACACCAGCTTTTGAGCACATGATACAAAGATTGACGAATAGAAAGAAAGACTTCCCTATTCCGGAGACTATCATACAGACACTTCAGACATGTTGATGTTAATATATTAACCTCTTACTGATCTACCATTCTCCAAGCACTAAGCTGTCTTTTCCCAGGGCTGTAAATGGACTTCCTTCGAGGATCAGTAGGATTGCACTGACAAACACTGAAATTCATTACAACCGGTTGTTGTCTCTTGTCCGTAACCACAACTTTATAGTCTCCACAGGTCCTTTACTTGCAGGTTTGTTAGACTTAACGCTCATACCCATATGAGCCCATACCCATACTCTCTATTAATTTTGCTCGGTTGACTGTAGCCGCTAAAGGGGCGGAACAGAGATAACAAAGCCGCACTATGCAGGAATAAAAACCCAGTTCACAAGCACTTGTTAGGATGTGAGAAACCTTTTCTCCAATAACTGAACAAGCTGCACTAGTGACCATGAGCACCTTTACCATGAACGGGAATGATCAAAACTGTGTTGTGATCATCTCAACACCTGATGACAGGAGAGACACTGAGCTTTCTGCCACAAATGAGTGGAACATGCGAGCGATCTTTGGAAAAGTGTTTCTGCACGCTTGTAAACTTCTGTTGGATCGCATGATACAAATGCTCTTCTAAACCACAGCAGAATTACCAGTTGCTCATCCATCTATAAAACACTGTTGAGCAGAGACCTACTGACTAGATGGCAGAGAAACTACCCGCCTTCAAATCACTGAACTTTGACCCTAAAATCACCAGCATACGTTCAAGAGGAGGAGCGTAAAATCTGAACCTGCTACTCATTGTGCCTCGTCACTGCTGTCATTCATCCAGCATTGTGTCTCTCCTACATCGGATCCGATTTATAGTCAATGTAGCACAGGGATTCTTTGAGCTCCAGGAACAGTGACATGGCCGATCCGACACAAGCTGAGATTGACTGAGTCTGTGCTTCAGCTTCTGGACTCACATTCATCACAGATCATCATGATATTTATTCATCTGTTTTGTGACTCTCCAGCACTGACGATGATTAAAAGAGTTTTCAACATGAATCTGTCAAAAGTCTAATTGTAAGAATGCTTTAATAAAAATAAAATCCTGTGAATTTCTCAAAGTTATTGTCTGTTTGAAGCTTCTAACTAAACATAATATGATAATGTCTACTATTACAAAATCAAGAAATAAAAGTTTCTCAAGGATGTTGTTCAGCCATTAAGGGCAGACAAACTTATTTATTTTCAAAACTGATATAAAACACAGAAACAAAAACTTAAAATGTTGTTTGACCCTTATTTCCCAAAATTAAAAATGTATAAATGTATTTTCAATATTAAAGTGACATTTATTTCAAAGACAGACACTACAAATATACAAGCTTATGGATCCAAATATTTCTCAAAAAATAAGTTTGTTGGGTTTCAAAATATAACAATATATAGGTCAAAATGACGACAAAAAGTGCTGAGACTTTCTGTTGAATTACACAGAGAACAGCTTTGTCCATGAAAGGCATTGGTTACTCCTCAAGTATTCTTTGAAACCCGTAATCCTCGGAGAAAGTTCATTCGGAGCACACAGAGAGGAAACTTATTGCTTGAAGAATGGTAGATCAGTCGGCCTGAACAGTCGTTGATAAATTCCCGTCAACGTTTTTGTCCGGCCAGTCCATAATTATTCCGGTGTCCATAATTAGTCCGGAGCCATATTAGTCCGGAGCCGTGAAATTTCGATGTGGAGAAGGAGAATCTGATTTCTGTAGAGAACTGAAGGAAAATCCCGACAGAAGACGAAGGCAGCAGGCGGGACTCTGGACTCTGACCCGCCTGCTACAGTTGAGCAAAACACCAGCTTTTGAGCACATGATACAAAGACTGACGAATAGAAAGAAAGACTTCCCTATTCCGGAGACTATCATACAGACACTTCGGACATGTTGATGTTAATATATTAACCTCTTACTGATCTACCATTCTCCAAGCACTAAGCTCTCTTTTCCCAGGGCTGTAAATGGACTTCCTTCGAGGATCAGTAGGATCGCACTGACAAACACTGAAATTCATTACAACCGGTTGTTGTCTCTTGTCCATAACCACAACTTTATAGTCTCCACAGGTCCTTTACTTGCAGGTTTGTTAGACTTAACGCTCATACCCATATGAGCCCATACCCATACTCTACATTAATTTTGCTCGGTTGACTGTAGCCGCTAAAGGGGCGGAACAGAGATAACAAAGCTGCACTATGCAGGAATAAAAACCCAGTTCACAAGCACTTGTTAGGATGTGGGAAACCTTTTCTCCAATAACTGAACAAGCTGCACTAGTGACCATGAGCACCTTTACCATGAACGGGAATGATCAAAACTGTGTTGTGATCATCTCAACACCTGATGACAGGAGAGACACTGAGCTTTCTGCCACAAATGAGTGGAACATGCGAGCGATCTTTGGAAAAGTGTTTCTGCACGCTTGTAAACTTCTGCTGGATCGCATGATACAAGTGCTCTTTTAAACCACAGCAGAATTACCAGTTGCTCATCCATCTATAAAACACTGTTGAGCAGAGACCTACTGACTAGATGGCAGAGAAACTACCCGCCTTCAAATCACTGAAATTTTGACCCCAAAATCACCAGCATACGTTCAAGAGGAGGAGCGTAAAATCTGAACCTGCTACTCATTGTGCCTCGTCACTGCTGTCATTCATCCAGCATTGTGTCTCTCCTACATCGGATCCGATTTATAGTCAATGTAGCACAGGGATTCTTTGAGCTCCAGGAACAGTGACATGGCCGATCCGACACAAGCTGAGATTGACTGAGTCTGTGCTTCAGCTTCTGGACTCACATTCATCACAGATCATCATGATATTTATTCATCTGTTTTGTGACTCTCCAGCACTGACGATGATTAAAAGAGTTTTCAACATGAATCTGTCAAAAGTCTAATTGTAAGAATGCTTTAATAAAAATAAAATCCTGTGAATTTCTCAAAGTTATTGTCTGTTTGAAGCTTCTTACCTGCTTCTAACTAAATATAATAAGATAATGTCTACTATTACAAAACTCGAGAAATAAAAGTTTCTCAAGGATGTTGTTCAGCCATTAAGGGCAGACAAACTTACTTATTTTCAAAACTGATATAAAACACAGAAACAAAAACTTAAGATGTAGTTTGACCCTTATTTCCCAAAATTAAAAATGTATAAATGTATTTTCAATATTAAAGTGACATTTATTTCAAAGACAGACAATACAAATGTACAAGCTTTTGGATCCAAATATTTCTCAAAAATTAAGTTTGTTGGGTTTCAAAATATAACAATATATAGTTCAAATGACGACAAAAAGTGCTGAGACTTTCTGTTGAATTACACAGAGCACAGTTTTGTCCATGAAAGGCATTGGTTACTCCTCAAGTATTCTTTGAAACAGTAATCCTTAGAGATCGTTCATTCGGAGCACACAGAGAAGAAACTTATTGCTTGAAGAATGGTAGATCAGTCGGCCTGAACAGTCGTTGATAAATTCCATCAACATTTTTGTCCGGCCAGTCCATAATTATTCCGGTGTCCATAATTAGTCCGGAGCCGAAAACTTTCGTCGCAGCGAAGGAGGATCTGATTTCTGAAGAATACTGAAGGAAAATCCCGACAGAAGACGAAGGCAGCAGGCGGGACTCTGGACTCTGACCCGCCTGCTACAGTTGAGCAAAACACCAGCTTTTGAGCACATGATACAAAGATTGACGAATAGAAAGAAAGACTTCCCTATTCCGGAGACTATCATACAGACACTTCAGACATGTTGATGTTAATACATTAACCTCTTACTGATCTACCATTCTCCAAGCACTAAGCTCTCTTTTCCCAGGGCTGTAAATGGACTTCCTTTGAGGATCAGTAGGATCGCACTTGCAAACACCGAAATGCATTAGTTATGCATTAAAATATTAAACAAAGTGGCATCTGCAAACAATTGACGCTAGATTGGTTTCAAAACTGTCTTTTTCTGAGATACTTTTTCAGTTTTTAGTTACTGTTCACCAGGTGGTCTCAAGATCATTTTTAGGGGATATACAGTATGAAGTGGATTGACAATTCCTCTCAAGTTTACACAGCAGAATAACACAGTGTAGTTCTTACTCTACACAATAAACATGGTCCACAAAGTTTAACAGTTTTTAACAACATATTAATGATAAATAAATAAAAATTTTAATTATGGCTTAAATGGCCATTATGTATATTCCCAGGTGAACAACGTACATTTCCATAATGTACTTAAAGTGCTCTATTTTTGTGCCCTAATTTTGTAAAAATTCTTCTTTAGTACCTCTTAAGATAATTTTAAGAACATCTAAGTGTACTCAACTGTGCTATTTTGAGACACCATGAAATATGAACTAAAATGTGCTTTTGATATACTATTTCTGTATTGAAAAATTGTATTTGGATACCACTTACAGTACATTTGAACCCATAGTGTACTACGAGGTCCCCAGATAATACTAATCCCGTGCGAATAGGGCTAAAGTCACCGACTAGCCCCTGTAAATGTTGAAAATACCTTATGTCCTCCTGAGAAACAATTACCGTCTGAGCAGGTAACGATCTGTTGAAACAACCTTAATATCTTTCAGACCTTCATATCTTACAATCACCAACCTACATCTAAGGGTACTTTTACACGACAACGATGTAAAAAAACAAAAAAAAATTTTGTTTAGAGGACAACGCTATCAAAATGATCCCCGTTCACATGGATCCGCGAAAACATGTATTTTGCACGCCAGGCCAGTAGTTGGCGATGTCACTTTGTAAAGAAAGACTACGTGCCTGCGCACATACGCATTCTTCTACAGAGCACTCGTGCCAAAGGCACATGACTATAGACTAAACACATCATACGCATGTGCATGCCGTCACTGTTTTCAAAGATCTCTGATGAACTGAACCTGCAGCTCATTATGCCTCATCAACTCTGTCATACATCCAGCACTGTGTCTCTCCTACATCGGAGTGATCAGACTGATTTAGTCATGCTGCATTCACTTGTACTTGGAAGTCAGAAATTCCAAGTTCCCAGTAGAACAGAGAACTGACCAGAACAGAGAACTAACCATCAAGTCAGAGTTCTGACTGGGAAACTCAGAGGAACCACAACAACCCGACTTCAAAATCCAAAATGACTGCTTGACACATCAACAAAGTTGAAACAGTAGTAATATATTGTTTATTAGCACTTCTGTTAGTCTCAATAAGCTGAAAAATGTGAAAAATTCCATTTGTATTCCGAAAGAGCAAGCAGAACAAAGGTTTGCCTGGACACGTCCATTTTGGTTTTCAGACTTGTGTGCTGGAACGCGGTCAATTTGGGTGTGATGTCATTCCCAGCTACGACATCCCTCTTCCAAGGTAAATGGAACTTGAGCTCTTGCCCCTTTAATCGCTAATAGTAAAGTGCCCTTTCGGTCGTATTGTGGTGCCCCCCGGAACGCGATTTAAACCAAGGGGGGTACAGTCGTACTAACAACCCAGTTCCCCTATGTGAATGTCTCAGAGATTTACTTTAAACTTCAAAGTTCTTATGTCTTTGGATGGTGACAGAATATAATGTTATGGTAACTATGAACTCTTATAAATTCACTAAAGTTGCATAACCCTAGCATTTTGGTCAACTTGGTCTCTCCTATGTAGACACCAGGTTCAAAGAACAGAAAATGTGAACTGATTTGAATTGACAAGGGAAAAATGTTGAATATGTGTTTCTGGCTCATGCTTATAAACATACAGCGCATCCGGAAAGTATTCACAGCGCTTCACTTTTTCCACATTTTGTTATGTTACAGCCTTATTCCAAAAGGGATTGAATTAATTCATTATTTTCCTCAAAATTCTACAAACAGTACCTCATAATGACAATGTGAAAGAAGTTTGTTTGAAATCTTTGCAAATTTATAAAAAAAAAAAAAAGAAAAAAAAAATCACATGTACATAAGTATTCACAGCCTTCAAAATTGAGCTCAGGTGCATCCTGTTTCCAGTGATCACCCTTCAGATGTTTCTACAACTTGATTGGAGTCCACCTGTGGTAAATTCAGTTGATGGGACATGATTTGGAAAGGCACACACCTGTCTATATAAGGTCCCACAGTTAACAGTGCATGTCAGAGCAAAAACAAAGCCATGAAGTCCAAGGAATTGTCTATAGACCTCCGAGACAGGATTGTATCGAGGCACAGATCTGCAGAAGGGTACAGATAAATGTCTGCAGCATTGAAGGTCCCAGTAAGCACAGTGGCCTCCATCATCCGCAAATGGAAGAAGTTTGGAACCACCAGGACTCTTCCTAGAATGAGCCGCCTGGCCAAACTGAGTGATCAGGGGAGAAGGGCCTTAGTCAGGGAGGTGACCAAGAACCTGATGGTCACTCTGACAGAGCTCCAGTGTTTCTCTGTGGAGAGAGGAGAGCCTTCCAGAAGAACAACCATCTCTACAGCACTTCACCAATCAGGCCTGTATGGTAGAGTGGCCAGATGGAAGCCGCTCCATGTCAAGGAACATGACAGCCCGTCTGGAGTTTGCCAAAAGGCACCTGAAGGACTCTCAGACCATGATAAATAAAATTCTCTGGTCTGATGAAACAAAGATTGAACTCTTTGGCCTGAATAGCAAGCGTCATGTCTGGAGGAAACCAGGCACCGCTCATCACCTGGCCATTACTATCCCTACAGTGAAGCATGGTGGTGGCAGCATCATGCTGTGGGGATGTTTTTCAGCGGCAGGAACTGGGAGACTAGTCAGGATCGAGGGAAAGATGAATGCAGCAACACTCAAAAAAATGATACTTTAAACTAGCTCAAGTCAATTATGGACAGTGGTTCCACACAACCAACTTAGTTTTTATAAACATTAAAGGTTTATTTTTAATCTATGCAATATCCTTGTGCTGTGACAACACAACTGACTAAGGAAGAATCTATGTAAAATAGTTATGTCCAACCAACTCAATTCAATCATGGACAGTGGTTCCACATGACTGAAACAAGTAAAACCCAATAGAATCAACCATGTTAAACAAACTAGAATCCATTGTGTTCATTTTACTTGAATGAATGGTTTTAGTTTTCATATTAATTGAATTATACAAATAATCCTACAATTAATGCTTCTTGTTTAGTCTTGTGATTTACATAACTTTTGTGATGTTCTGTGTTGGCGATCTAGAAGTAAAACTGGTTTCATCCAGGGCAGCATTTCCCAAAAGCATCATAAGCGTAAGCTAGACCGTAGCAACGGAGCTACAATCAACTTAGGGTCACGATACTTTTGGGAAACGCAACCCAGAGTACTACCATAGTGAATACCTTGTTATTAAAGTAATTTGAATTTTTGTTAGCAGGTCCCCAGCCCAAGCACAAGCTCAACACTTCACTACAATGGTAACCCCAAAACTATTAACATAACAGAAACTTTTAAATACCAACATAATAGTAAGTAAACATTAAAAAGTCGCTCCATTTTCTCATCTTGCTAAAAACTGCTTAAAATAACACTTTATTTCAACATTTACTCTCCCAGATCAGCCCCTTTGCAAAGCATGATGGGAAGTGAAAGTCCTGTTTGATTGAGTCCTGGTTGAATTTACTTGATTGAAACATGTTATTTTAATATGAAAGCATCGAGTTAAGTCAAAAAGTAATTGTTTCAAGTCAATTTAACATGAAGCAATTACATTTGAACCAGAAACCTGATACAATGGTGTTGAATCAAAATAAGTTGTTTAAATAAAGTGAACAGCATCAAAAAATCATTTTTATGAGTGAATGTACAGAGACATCCTTGATGAAAATCTGCTCCAGAGCGCTCTGGACCTCAGACTGGGGCAAAGGTTCATCTTCCAACAGGACAACGACCCTAAGCACACAGCCAACATAAAGGAGTGGCTACGGGACAACTCTGTGAATGTCCTTGAGTGGCCCAGTTAGAGCCCCGACTTGAACCCGATTGAACATCTCTAGAGAGATCTGAAAATGGCTGTGCACCGACGCTCCCCATCCAACCTGATGGAACTTGAGAGGTTCTGCAAAGAAGAATGGGAGAAACTGCCCAAAAATAGGTGTGCCAAGCTTGTAGCATCATATTTAATAAGGCTTGAGGCTGTAATTGGAGCCAAAGGTGCTTCAACAAAGTACTGAGCAAAGGCTGTGAATACTTATGTACATGTGATTTTTTTAGTTTTTTTATTTTTAATAAATTTGCAAAGATTTCAAACAAACTTCTTTCACGTTGTCATTGTGGGGTATTGTTCGTAGAATTTTGAGGAAAACATTGGAATAAGGCTGTAACATAAAATATGGAAAAAGTGAAGTGCTGTTAATACTTTCCTGATGCACTGTACAGTAACACACAAATATGTGTGTTTTTATGCTTAAACACAACTTTATGTTGTGATTCTTTTTACAAAAACTCTGTGAATTCATGCAATAAAATACTTGTACTTTGTTGCTATTGTTGTTGGTGTTTGGCATCTTTATACTAAATTAATTGTCCAAACAGTTAAAAAAAATTAAATGAAAAAAAGAAGATGAACTACCATAGACATTGAATTAATCATTATAAAATCCTCAATGCAGTTGTCAACAGCTCATACAGATTGCCTCTCTCACACAGACTGGCTGGGTCTTTCACTGATTTTGCGGCTATTATCAAAATCTAAAATAATTCAATTGATTTGAACACTCATAAGAAACTATGTCTTTTTCCACAGGTCACTTGCTTTTTCTTTTGTTAGTCCAGCAATGACAGGATACAACTATA
Source organism: Ctenopharyngodon idella (assembly GCF_019924925.1). Classification (NCBI taxonomy): domain Eukaryota; kingdom Metazoa; phylum Chordata; class Actinopteri; order Cypriniformes; family Xenocyprididae; genus Ctenopharyngodon; species Ctenopharyngodon idella. Next base: position 18,818,944 of record NC_067243.1, read on the forward strand.
ATATTTTATAAAATAAAATAAATCACCAATCAAGAACAAAGTATTATATAAACAGAACAACAATTAAAACCATTCTGATGTCTCAAGGTTGGCTCCAGCTCTAAAATGTTAGCTGAGCCATAGTAAGGTTTTTCAAAACGACCCCAAAGTGGGGTGCGAAGTCCTTGAAAAATTTTGTGCATTTCATGTATTTCTACCACGATTATAGGCCACATTGCAAATATAAATTGCTAATACTGCGAGAATCCCCAAACCTATCCCAACCAACACTTTTTTGATTACCTCAACCCTAACTTTATTGTAAATGAGAAAAAGCATTGGGAGGCATTAGTTCTGTAATAAATTGGGGAAAAGAAGGGATATGACGACCCCTACTGATGACTGAACAGCACAGTAGATTAGATCCCTGAGATTGAACCCAGCTGAGAGATTTACAAAGTCAAGTTAACACTAATGCAAACAGCATTGCATATTAACCTAATAAGTAATTTGTTTTCTGTGTCATGTGACTCATGTCTCTTTCTTCTCCCCTGCTGCTTTTTAGAGAACTGCCACATAATGCTTTCTTCCTGTTTGGCAAAGGACATACAGTACATTTGCCATGAAGGATGATAGTAGAACTACTATATTATCAATTAAATTAGCATGCATTTTATTCATACTTTTTTGTAATAGCCAGCAGTACTATATGTCAGTGACGAGAGTGTCCAAGATAAAGTAAATATTTTTAAAAAAAAATCTAGACTAAGCATGTGCCAAGTTCTTATATACATCTAAAGGTTCAGTGGGGTTCAGGTTTTAGGCTCCGTTTTAAAGAACCCTTTATGCCAAAAATCTCTATATAAGAAGAAATGTCTTAAATGATTGCATAATACTTTTATGTTTAATGATTTTTCATGTTTATTTTTTTTTTTTTCTAGTGATGAAGTATGTTTATGAGCTTCTTAATTCATTCAGTTAAAATTAATAATGATTTATTAAATTAAAACTAAATACATCAAATTATGGGAACCCTTAAAAGGTTCAATAAATGAAATGCTTGACAGAATGCTTTGGGTTCTATAAACTGTACTTTTTCTTCTAAGAAATATACTGTTTTGTATTCATATTGGTTTCATATGGTTTTAAAAATAGGCCTTTTATACCATTTTCAACAAAAGTTGAAAGTTACTGACTTTACTGCATATCATGTGGTGTAACCATCAAGCACAAAGTATTATTTTGATTTTGCAGATCAAAGTTTTGCTTTGTTTGCAATATTTTTTTCTTGAGAAATAATAAGAAAAGATTATGCCCAAGTAGAAGCCATATTCATCCTTTTAAAAAGGCCTTTCCCCTTTATGATATCAAATGAAGCCACCTTGACTTTTTTTTTTTTTTTTACTTTACTCCAAAAAATATCAGTATAATTTTATTTTTAATTTATTAAGAAATGAAGATCCTGACAAAAAATGAGCATCATGTCATTGACCTATAAGTTACAAACTTGCTGACACAGCTATGTTAACCGACCATGTTAACCGACCAAAGGTCTACATTTTGCCTAAACCCACTGATTTTTTCAAGTTATTACAAAAAAAAAGTCATTGTTTTTTTTTTTTTAAACTAAAGAATCAAATCTACATAAACAACAGTTATGCAAAGTGCATGCTATAGGATTCATAAACATGCATAACCAGTAAAAAGTAAATAGTTAATGTAGTTAGTGGTTTGATTCTCTTTAGGTCATAAAACGTGTTTACCTGTAAGTCGTTCACAAGGTGCATCCACTTCATACAGCTCTCTGGTTTGTTCTCTGTGTTCCAGTCACCTACAAATGGAACCTGTCCAAATGATTCAGACTGAATGGCGAACCCCTTTGAATAATTCATACCAAAGAACCGCCTCTAGGGTAATTCATTCACAAATCGGCACCACTATGTTTAACCGGGTGGTTTCAGATTTAAATCAATGAGGGTTCTTCTGAAATAAGTGAGGGTGCTCTAGGAGAGTGCAAATGCAATAGGCTAATTGCAACATTATTAAAAAAAAATGATGCGACAAACTAAATATTTTTCTGTTAATCTACTGTTCTGCATTTACATTGCTTTATGCAGTCAAATCTTAATGCATGTAAAATCTATTTTGACATTTTTGTCAAGGCTCAGCCCTACCATGAAATGGTGCCCCAATGCATCTTTTTAAACTTTTTATGCCAAGCATACCCAAAAATGACTGACTTCTTGAGAAGTTGTATATTTTCATATAGCCTATTATAACACACATTTATATTGCGTAAGAAAATATTAGGCTTAGTGCGATAAAGAAAAACTGCGTGCAAATTAAATACTTCTAAATCGTGGTTTAGTTCAAAATTTCTGAAGATACTCAATCGTAAAGCAATCGTGTCTCTTCAGAAATTCATTTGTGTTCCGAAGATGAATGAAAAGTCTTACGGGTTTGGAACGATGCGAGGGTGAGTAATTAATGACAGAATTTTAATTTTTTGGTGAACCAACCCTTTAAGTACAATCTAGTCATTTCAACTTAAACTAAAGTGACCTAAAAAATTAGATGTATCTTCTATAACTAAAAAACACTTGCTTATTATTTGCTTGTTTTGATGAGTTAAGGCAGTGTTTCCCAATCCTGGTCCTGGAGAACCCCCAACACTGCACATTTTCAATGTCTCTTTTAACTGACACATTCATTTGACATCTTGTTTCGGGGACTCTGGATGAACTCCCAGGCTAACCCCAAAATAGTTACGCCGACCCCTGATTTTAGGCGGGGCACTGACTCACCTTCTACAACTGAGCACAACACAAGCTTCTGGCAAATGTTTCAACATGTTCCTGCTGGAGCTCAAAGATTCATATGAGGAAGAGAAAGAAAGACACCACAATTCCTTGGAGGGGTCCCCTCAATCGCTTTCCGGGATAACCGCTCACAAGGCATATTCTTCTGACTGTGAACATGAAGGGAGTAGACACTGAATCAATTATGAACTTGACGGACACTAAACACTCACACTTCAGACGTGTTGATGGAGAATATCAACAACCACTTACCGATCTCATGTTGTCCAACACAAAGATGCCTTTTCCTCAGCTGCTACTGGAAATTCTCGAGGATCATGTTTCCAAAAAACACTTGAAAACTAATGATGCACATTCTTGACTATGGACAAACCTGTGATTTGAGTAATTTAACAGAAAGTTTCAACATCAGCAATTGTAAATGAAGGAAGAAAAAAGAGACTCGTTTTAAACAGGTAAATGACTGAGTCACATTTAAAAAATGCATAATTTAGTGTTGTTTTGTGAAAAATAAGGTAAATTTAAAAGTAGCCTATGCATTTTTTTCTTGGTTTATAATGCACCTACCTAAATGTATAATTTGTTACTGTTTGCAATTTTATGAGTATTAATGAGCAAACTGAAGAGATTTTCATTGTAGTTTCCTACCAGTTACAATTGTAACCAAGAATAAATCTCATACTTGCGCACGCAGTGTGCTTCATTGTGCTTTCCTTGGTGTAAAATACATAGCCTATGCTCACTTACTGTAGATGGGAACATTAGGAATTAAACTGATTACAGTAAGTTTATTAATATTTTTTATAACTGACTTCATGTTATAAAATACAATGTTTTTGTTCAGTTGTGTCTATTCGTTGAAGTAAAGTAGTGTGTCAGCCCGAAGATGTAGGACATTTTTTCTGCTAATTTTTCGGGATCACCAAACTTCTCAGCTGAATTTTCGGGATTGGTGACCCCGAAAAATTAGCAGAGAAAGTTTCCTACATCTTCGGTCTGACACACAACTTTACCAGAGAAGTTTCCTACATCTTTGGGCTGACACATTACCGTGATTGTTATCTAAGGACTAGACGACACTGGACTCTGACCTGTAACAGCTTGTGAAGTCAGTTGTCTGATATAAAAAACCTAAAACAAATCTGTTTATCTTGAGTGGAAATGCCTGTTGAAACTACACCAGTGAGCATGTACCAAATTAATGTGAATAATACTTAAAACTGTGTTATTAACTTTCCAATACATTGCGGGAGGGAAGCTGATGAGGGGAGCATTATTTAGGAATGTGCTTCAGCTTGTTTACCAATGGCTACTGAATCACATAAAATAATTTTGGACAGAGAAGAGCTTGCGAACTCAATCACCAAGAAGCACATCCATCTATGAAACACTATCGAGTTGACGGCTGTATTCTCTAATGAATACTTGACACTGCACTGCATGAAAAGGCTGGTTTCTGGACTGGACATGGCTGCACACGATCCCAAAAATGCTCAAGTCCTGACTATTTACCTGAACGTTCCCTACATCTTCGAGCTGACATACTTCTTTACCTGAAAAGCTTCCTACATCTTCGAGCTGATACACTACTTTACCCGAGAAGCTTACATCTTTGGGCTGACACACTACCGTGACTGTTATCTAAGGACTAGGTGACACTGGACTCTGAAACCTTTACAGTGCCTGAGCCTGTGCCTTTATTATTTACTTTTGTGACCTACATTCATAACATTTTATTACTAGTTTTATTTGTAATTCTGTTAAATTGATGTGTGCTTTAAAAAAATATTTACATTTGTGAACTTCTCATGAATTTATTTTCAGTTTTCTTACTTTATACATCTTTTTACTTTAGATACAAAAAAAACAAAAAAAAAACACCGTTCACAAAAAACATTGTGGAAAAAGAGAACAAGTACAAATGATTTAATTAATTAGGTTAGCATAAAAATATTATGTTAAAGTGACATTTTATTCCTTTAGACAGCTCAACCTGCCAGTACAGCTCAGCCTACAGATGGGAACAAATGTGACATGAATAAATGCCCGCAAGTGCTTAACAAGCTCAGTTGTTACAACTCGAAGAACCTTTTCTCAGGCGCCACAATGAACTGTGCAGGGCTGCAACTGGTCAAATATCTGCCCTACACAGAACCGCTTTCTGGCCAGGCAGTGTCTCTCGTTGACATTGCATTCAAATTCACAATCACTTTCAGGGGGTGTGGTTTTTGCGCCGATGGTGCCCACATTGGTAGTTGGTGCCTTCCGCAGACTGCTTGATTTGTGTATAGGGAGTGGCGGAACAGATCTAGTATGTGTTTAATCACCGACCGTCACAGCACTCGTGCTGCCAAGAGGAGGGGCCTTAAATCAGCACACTGGATTAGCCGTACCTGCTGCTTTTTGTGCCTCGTCCCCTCTGTGTGTTGTGTTCACACAAGGACTCTTTGAACAGTGACATAGCCGCTCTGACACAAGTGGAGATTGACCGAATCTGTGCTTTGCCTTATGGACCAACATTTATCACATATCCTGGAGTTTTGTGACTCTCCATCACTTATCGGTGATTGAATTTTCAGTCAGTCTCCTGTAAGAATACCATAATAAAAGATTTTTAAAATCAATCTGGGCTACCATGTTTATTGACTTTTTTTTTTACCGAAATTTTTGGCTCGAAATGTTGTAGCCGAAGTGATGTTAGCCGAGATGTTGTAGCCGAAGTTAAATGAAATGTTGTATCCGAATGATGCTTGCCGAGATGATGTAGCTGAATTGATGTTAGCCGAGATGTTGCAGACGTAGTGTTGTTAGCGGCGATGTTAACCTTTTTGATTTCCGGTTTTAACCTGACTTCAGTATGGGATCACAATGTAAAGCTGCCAAACAAACAAAATGTAGCCTATAAAATGGAACAAATTCAAAACTAAACATTTAAACTGAAAGGCAGAGATGCTTATACATAAAGTCAATCTTAAATTATATTCCATTAAAAATGCCTATCAAAGTTATGTCCTCACTTTGCATCAACTGACAAGATTGTCATATTTTTTTTAAAATCCCTAAAACATCAGGCAATGTCATGTTGAACTTTAAATCTGTAAAATCCCCAGAAGGACACACAGTCCTGTAATTTATCTTTCTTTATATTTTAAACAAACAACGTTGAAGTCTCTGTGGTCACAGTCAACACCATCTTCCCAGTGGAGGCTAATAATTTCTGTCGTTAGTTGCGGGATTAAAAAATATATTATATATATATTACATTTTGTCAAAATATTCAATTTTGTCAACTCTGTCAGACGTCAAATTCATTAGGTTTCATGTCTGACGGAGTTGACTTGTAAGCCGATGGAGTTGTTTGGCAAGTGCTCCCAAAAATGTTCAATATTGTATGGGAATTGAGGTCTGTTCTGACAACCGCTCATCAGAGGTCGTTCTTTAACAGGGTAACATTTTCAGTCAGTTAATAAATGATGATGATCGTGTATTAGAATCATATATGCGTTATTTAGTATTTCAGCATATTGAAGACAATTAATAGACAAAGACAGATTGTAGGCCTATTTGCTTAATGTTAGTAAGGGCCATGAGCTATGTCAATTTATGTACGTTTAAACATTTACATGTTTACATTTGGCAAACGCATTTATTCAAGCGATTTACATCGCATTCAAAGTACACATTTTCCATTTTCCCTCAAGGTACAGCTTGTTTTCCTATAGCGACGGAACACAAAGGGGAGAGGATATTTTTCTTATCCATTGCTATATCATGATGATACATCACTTTATTTTAAAGAAAGAAATTTTGATGACACTTGTTACCGCTTGTTAACACCAACAAGACATTTTTAGCCTTTATGCATTATAAAGGTATACATAATGTACGTTATAATTCATCATATCTTTTCATACATAATTGTAACAAAAGTTAAAGTGCATTATGATATTTGCAGATTCCTTGTTACATCTGCAAATGGTTGTTTGTCATGTTTTTTGCATTATACTTTCCAAAGGCGTATTTATTATAATGTATTATAACTGTTCACAATTATTCATGAGAACACAATGCATTAAGGTGTATTACAAGGCATAATTAATGCATTATAAATACTTTTATAATTCATTAGGCTATATATAAAGGCTTTAAGTAAAGTGTTACCGAACCTACGTTTTAAACTGAAAATAAATCGCTGACAAATGCAGAACTTTATGATCTTTTATTAAAGAATAACCTATATACATCTTTGTAAAAGTCATGCTAAAAACTCAATCACATCATCGTCTAAGAGCCACAAAACATGGGATTAACAACTGAATGGTTTTACAGAATCATAGTGCCCGGGACGACTCGGACGAGGTTGTGAAAGTCCAGAAGATAGGATAAAATCAGCCGTGGGTTTCTCGTCTTGGTCAAAGTGGCAGATTGTCTGTCGATCCACTTTGCAGATTTCACCGTCAATAGTCCCATATCGTCAGACTCACTGAGGATGGATCGTGGATGAATGGAAGGAAATATCTCTGCTGCCACATCTTTGTTCAGTTATCACAACTCTGTATGGGGTGATGATGATGATGATAGAGCTCTCAGATTGTCCTCTGTCAAATGTGTTCAGAGAGCTCTTCAGATGCGCATCCACTGCCAAACACGCCGAAGCACGTAGAAGATGGTGCTCAGACGGAACTGAGTTGGAGAGTTAAGGGCAGTGCTTATCCTCCACTGAAGTCCACGCCCATCATTCGTTATATCCACTTCCACTTTAACACTGAAGTTGAAAGTAACTGTGTCCATGCTGTATATGGTTTCTTCGGTTTTTCTGAGAATAAAATGACATTCAAATCCATCTGGGCTACCATATTTATTGACTTTTTTTTTTACCGAAATTTTTGGCCTGAAATGTTGTAGCCGAACTGATGTTACCCGAGATGTTGAAGCCGAAGTTAAATGAAATGTTGTATCCGAATGATGTTTGCCGAGATGATGTAGCCGAATTGATGTTAACCGAGATGTTGTTAGCGGCGATGTTAACCTTTTTGATTTCCGGTTTTAACCTGTCTTCAGTATGGGATCACAATGTAAAGCTGCCAAACAAACAAAATGTAGCCTATAAAATGTAACAAATTCAAAACTTAACATTTAATGCATAGGCTATATATAAAGGCTTTAAGTAAAGTGTTACCGAACCTAAGTTTTAAGAGTCATTCTACGAAACGGGTGCCATTTGGGTCCGCAACGTTTGATCAGATGCATAAGGCACAAAAAAAAAAAAAAAAAGTCCCAAAGTGTGTTTCCAAAGCTTAAAATTATTAATTGAAGTGTTCTTTTTAACATGATATATGATAAAATGTTTTTTTTTTTTTTGAAGATTAACATACTATTTTTAATAATTTTTCATTATTACATAGCCAATTTCACATGTTCGTGTTAACCAACATGACATTTGTATCTAAAATATCACCAAATAAGTTTTTTTTTTTTTTTCAAACATATACTATTTTCAGGATTATATGTGTGTCCCTGTTTACATAAGATATATTTATTCACAATAAACCTTTATTAATGTTGAATGATGTTCTTGTTGTGTGGACTAATCAGATAAATGTAACTTTATTTGTATTTTTTAAGTGAATTCATTTTTTTTCAGTACATAAAATGACTAATCTCCATGAATGCATCATTGATGGCTTTAAGTAAAGTGAAAACACAGGATGCAATTTTCCTTAAGAAATCATGAAGATGTGCTCATTATACATTTTAAGTTGTTTACTTGTGAGTGTAACTAATGAACAAAAATTCCTGTAATAAAAATAATGTTAATTCTATTACAATAGAATTAACAAATCAAAATTACCATTCATAACCTCTAATCCAAACATTAGCCGTTAAAGACATACTTATTAATAACTAACTGGTACAGCAAACAAGTGTCTCTGGAACTATTTTATACTTGATCATATAAATCAGTTGATAATGCATTATGACCATGTGCATTGAAAAAGCAAATGCATGGCTTATAAATACATTTAAAAATAATATAAATGTAACTATAACCGTTCTTATAATACAGTATAGGTCTTAATGAGTCTTTATACATATATTTATAGAATAGTAATACTTACTTATAAATAAGTATAAATGGGGCTATTATTCATTATAAGCATGGTCTTCATAGAAAGTGTTACCCAAAAGTCTTATGGGTTTGTAATGACATGAGGGTGAGTAATTAATGACAGAATTTTCATTTTGGGGTGAACTAACCCTTTAATACTGTTACTGCAACCTTGGCTGTGCCTACAGCAGCGGCACTCTGAATTACCTGCTACAGCAGAGCAGAGCAAGCTTTAGGCAACATGTTTCAGCAAGTCTGCCAGTTCCTGTTGTGGCAAATAATTCATATAAGGAAGAGAAAGAAAGACTTCGCTCTCAACAGACTTCTGACAGAGCTCAAACGCTCAAAAGCTTTTTTTTTTTTTTTTTTGAAGGGTCTTCTCAATCAAATTTCGTGGGCATTTCTCTGACTGTGAACACAAAGTGAGTTCATCTGCGATCAAGAGCTCCGACACCAAATATAGAAAACGAACTGTACACACCGGACCAATGACGGACTCACGGGACTCTCTTACAGACACTTCAGACATGTTGGAGTATTTTAACAACCTGATCAACCATTTTCCAGGCACTAAGTTGCCTTTCCTCGTCCGCAGGCTTGTCTTTTTCAGAGGGTCACGGGTTTCAAAAAAACACTTGAGGACTAACCATGAGAATTCTTGACAGTAGACAAACCTGTGACCTGTGTAATTCAACAGAAAGATTCAACACATGCAGTACAGCCACTGTAAATGAAGTAAGCAAAATGGTCTGTTAAAATTCTTTAGTTTTTTATGTTCTGATTGTTTTTTATAACTTTCTTCAATAAAATATTATTTTGCTGGGTACTGTAGCTATCTAAACTGTATATTGCGTTCAAACATGTCTTTTAAATGGGCTTTGAAGTCAAACGCAAAGTGAAGGACCAGAACAGCAGCAACAAGAAGGATCGACCAGTGCCGCAGCGGGTGCCAGAGCCGCAGCACTCTGTTGTGCAACCAGAGCCACATAAATATGTCTGTTAACATTCATGCAAAATTTGTTCCAGCAATTTAATTGCAAATTGAGGAGTATATTTGGTACCACAGCTGGATTTCTTCACCATCTTCTACACCATGGACGCAGTTACTTTTAACTTCGGTGTTAAAGTTGAGGTGAATACAACGAATGAAGGCCGTGGAGTTCAGTGGAGGGTAAGCACTGTCTTGGACTCTCCAACTCAGTTCCATCTGAGCACCATCTTCTACGTGCTTCAGCGTGCTTGGCAGTGGATGCGCATCAGAAGAGCTCTCTGAACACTTTTGACAGATGACAATCTGAGATCATCATCATCATCACCCCACAGAGTTGGAACAAAGATGTCGCCGCAAAGATATTTCGTTCCATTCATCCACAATCCATCCTCAGTGAGTCAATGGGACTATTGATGGTGAAATCTGAAAAGTGGATCGACAGACAATCCGCCAGCCTGACCAAGACAAGAAACCCATGGCTGATTTTATTGTATCTCCTGGACTTTCACAACCTTGTCTGAGTCGTCCTGGGCACTATTATTCAGTAAAACCATTCATTTGTTAATCCCACTGTTTTGTGGCTCTTCAGTGATGATGTGATTGAGTTTTAGCCTGAATTTGTCAAAGATATATAGGCTATTCTTTAATAAAAGATTTCCTATGTATACCTCAGTGATTTATTTTCAGTTGAAAACTTCGGTTTTGATATGTGCTTTAAAAAAAATATTTACATTTGTGAACTTCTCATGAATTTATTTTCAGTTTTCTTACTTTATACATCTTTTTACTTCAGATACAGAAAAATAAAAAAAACTTCACAAATAACATTGTGGAAAAAGAGAACAAGTACAAATGATTTAATTAATTAGGTTAGCATAAAAAGATTCTGTTCAAGTGACATTTTATTCCTTTAGACAGCTCAACCTGCCAGTACAGCTCAGCCTACAGATGGGAACAAATGTGACATGAATAAATGCCCGCAAGTGCTTAACAAGCTCAGTTGTTACAACTCAAAGAACCTTTTCTCAGGCGCCACAACGAACTGTGCAGGGCTGCAACTGGTCAAATATCTGCCCTACACAGAACCGCTTTCTGGCCAGGCAGTGTCTCTCGTTGACATTGCACTCAAATTCACAATCACTTTCAGGGGGTGCGGTTGTTGCGCCGATGGTGCCCACATTGGTAGTTGGTGCTTTCCGCAGACTGCTTGATTTGTGTATAGGGAGTGGCGGTACAGATCTAGTATGTTTAATCACCGACCGTCACAGCACTCGTGCTGGCAAGAGGAGGGGCCTTAAATCAGCACACTGGATTAGCCGTACCTGCTGCTTTTTGTGCCTCGTCCCCTCTGTGTGTTGTGTTCACACAAGGACTCTTTGAACAGTGACATAGCCGCTCTGACACAAGTGGAGATTGACCGAATCTGTGCTTTGCCTTATGGACCAACATTTATCACATATCCTGGAGTTTTGTGACTCTCCATCACATATCGATGATCAAGTTTTCAGTCAGTCTCCTGTAAGAATACCATAATAAAAGATTTTTAAAATTTTTCTGAATTTCTCAGAGATTTGTTTTAGGTTTTAAAGTTCTTACTTTGAAGAGAGACAAAACATAACACGAAGACGACACTGGACTCTGACCTGTAACAGCTTGTGAAGTCAGTTGTTTGATATAAAAAACCTAAAACAAATCTGTTTACCTTGAGTGGAGATGCCTGTTGAAACTACACCAGTGAGCATGTACCTTGATGTGCATAATAATCAAAACTGCGTTATTAACATTCCAATACATTGCGGGAGGGAAGCTGATGAGGGGAGCATAAGCGCATTATTTAGGGATGTGCTTCAGCTGTTTACCAAGGGCTACTGAATCACATAAAATAATTTTGGACAGAGAAGAGCTTGAGAACTCAATCACCAAGAAGCACATCCATCTATGAAACACTATCGAGTTGACGGCTGTATTCTCTAATGACTACTTGACACTGCACTGCATGAAAAGGCTGGTTTCTGGACTGGACATGCCTGCACACGATCCCAAAAATGCTCAAGTCCTGACTGTTTAACTGAAAGTTTCCTACATCTTCGAGCTGATACACTTCTTTACCTGAAAAGCTTCCTACATCTTCGGGCTGACAGACTACTTTACCTGAGAAGCTTCCTACATCTTCGAGCTCACACACTACTTTACCAGAGAGGCTTCCTACGTCTTCGGGCTGACACACTACTGTGACTGTTATCTAAGGACTAGGCGACACTGGACTCTGAAACCTTTACAGTGCCTGAGCCTGTGCTTTGCTTTTGTGACCTACATTCATCACATTTAACTGTGCAGGGCTGCAACTGGTCAAATATCTGCCCTACACAGAACTGCTTTCTGGCCAGGCAGTGTCCCTCTCGTTGACATTGAATTCAAATTCACAATCACTTTCAGAACTGCAAGATTTTACATGCATTAAGATTTGACTGCATAAAGCAATATAAATGCAAACTAAAAGATTAACAGAAAAATATTTTACTTTTCGCATCATTTTTATTTATTTATTTTATTTTTTTTAAATGCTGTTGCAATTAACCTATTAAATGTGCACTTTACTAGAGCACCCTCACTTATTTCAGAAAAACCCTCATTGATTTAATTCTGAAACTGCCTGATTAAAAATAGCAATGCCGATTTGTGAATGAATTAGGCTACTCTAGAGGCGGTTCTTTGGCATGAAATATGGTTTGCGATTCAGTCTGAATCATTCGGACAGCTTGCTGAATCATTTGTAGCGGTGACTGGAGCAAAGAGAACAAACCAGAGAGCTGTATGAAGTGGACATTTACCTACAATTAAGTAAAGCCTGTAAAAGCATCCCATTGAGGAAGAAGAAGGTCTTTGAGTGAACACCTGCATGCGCACACATTTTATGACTTAAAGAAAATTAAATCACTAACTACTACACTGATCAGTCATAACATTATGAGCACTGACAGTGACAAGTGAATAACATTGATTATCTCTTCTTCACGGCACCTGTTAGTGGGTGTGATATATTAGGCAGCAAGTGAACATGTTGTCCTCAAAGTTGATGTGTTAGAAGCAGCAAAAATGCGAGTTTGACAAGGGCCAAATTGTGATGGCTAGAAGACTGGATCAGAGCATCTCCAAAACTGCAGCTCTTGTGGGGTGTTCCCGGTCTGCAGTGGTCAGTATCTATCAAAAGTGGTCCAAGAAAGGAACAGTGGTGAACCGGCGACAGGCTCATGGGCGGCCGGGGAGCGAAAGGCTGGCCCGTGTGGTCCAATCCAACAGACAGTCTACTGTAGCTCAAATTGCTCAAGAAGTTAATGCTTATGAAGAACTCAATGCATTATAAGGTTTATTACAAGGCATAATTAATGCATTGTAAATACTTTTCTAATGCATTATATAAAGGCTTTATGTAAAGTGAAACCGAAGTTTTCAACTGAAAATAAATCAGAGAAATACATAGGATTTCATGATCTTTTATTAAAGAATAGCCTATATATCTTTGACAAATTCAGGCTAAAACTCAATCACATCATCACTGAAGAGCCACAAAACAGTGGGATTAACAAATGAATGGTTTTACTGAATAATAGTGCCCTGGACGACTCAGACAAGGTTGTGAAAGTCCAGGAGATACAATAAAATCAGCCATGGGTTTCTTGTCTTGGTCAGGCTGGCGGATTGTCTGTCGATCCACTTTTCAGATTTCACCATCAATAGTCCCATTGACTCACTGAGGATGGATTGTGGATGAATGGAACGAAATATCTTTGCGGCGACATCTTTGTTCCAACTCTGTGGGGTGATGATGATGATGATCTCAGATTGTCCTCTGTCAAATGTGTTCAGAGAGCTCTTCTGATGCGCATCCACTGCCAAGCACGCTGAAGCACGTAGAAGATGGTGCTCAGATGGAACTGAGTTGGAGAGTCCAAGACAGTGCTTACCCTCCACTGAACTCCACGGCCTTCATTCGTTATATTCACCTCAACTTTAACACTGAAGTTAAAAGTAACTGCGTCCATGGTGTAGAAGATGGTGAAGAAATCCAGCTGTGGTACCAAATATACTGGCTCAATTTGCAATTAAATTGCTGGAACAAATTTTGAATGAACGAATGAATGTTAGCAGACATATTTATGTGGCTCTGGTTGCACAACAGAGAGCTGCGGCTCTGGCACCCGCTGCGGCACTGGAACCCGCTGCGGCACTGGTCGATCCTTCTTGTTGCTGCTGTTCTGGTCCTTCACTTTGTTTGACTTCAAAGCCCATTTAAAAGACATGTTTGAACGCAATATACAGTTTAGATAGCTACAGTACCCAGCAAAATAATATTTTATTGAAGAAAGTTATAAAAAACAATCAGAACATAAACTAAAGAATTTTAACAGACCATTTTGCCTACTTCATTTACAGTGGCTGTACTGCATGTGTTGAATCTTTCTGTTGAATTACACAGGTCACAGGTTTGTCTACTGTCAAGAATTCTCATGGTTAGTCCTCAAGTGTTTTTTTGAAACCCGTGACCCTCTGAAAAAGACAAGCCTGCGGACGAGAAAAGGCAACTTAGTGCCTGGAAAATGGTTGATCAGGTTGTTAAAATACTCCAACATGTCTGAAGTGTCTGTAAGAGAGTCCCGTGAGTCCGTCATTGGTCCGGTGTGTACAACAGTTCGTTTTCTATATTCGGTGTCGGAGCTCTTGATCGCAGATGAACTCACTTCGTGTTCACAGAGAAATGCCCATGAAATTTGATTAAGAGGACCCTTCAAAAAAAAAAAAAAAAACGAGGGCGTTTGAGCTCTGTCAAAAGTCTGTTGAGAGCGAAGTCTTTCTTTCTCTTCCTTATATGAATTATTTGCCACAACAGGAACTGGCAGACTTGCTGAAACATGTTGCCTAAAGCTTGCTCTGCTCTGCTGTAGCAGGTAATTCAGAGTGCCGCTGCTGTAGGCACAGCCAAGGTTGCAGTAACAGTATTAAAGGGTTAGTTCACCCCAGAATGAAAATTCTGTCATTAATTACTCACCCTCATGTCATTACAAACCCTTAAGACCTTTGGGTAACACTTTCTATGAAGACCATGCTTATAATGAATAATAGCCCCATTTATACTTATTTATAAGTAAGTATTACTATTCTATAAATATATGTATAAAGACTCATTAAGACCTATACTGTATTATAAGAACGGTTATAGTTACATTTATATTATTTTTAAATGTATTTATAAGCCATGCATTTGCTTTTTCAATGAACATGGCCATAATGCATTATCAACTGATTTATATGATCAAGTATAAAATAGTTCCAGAGACACTTGTTTGCTGTACCAGTTAGTTATTAATAATTATGTCTTTAACGACTAATGTTTGGATTAGACTTAAAAAATACAAATAAATTTACACTTATCTGATTAGTCTACACAACAAGAACATCATTCAACATTAATTTATGTAATATTTCATTTTCTTTCCATAAACTTAAGTGTCCATTAAGTGACATTTTATTACTTTAGACAGCTCAACCTGCCAGTACAGCTCAGCCTACAGATGGGAACAAATGTGACATGAATAAATGCCCGCAAGTGCTTAACAAGCTCAGTTGTTACAACTCAAAGAACCTTTTCTCAGGCGCCACAACGAACTGTGCAGGGCTGCAACTGGTCAAATATCTGCCCTACACAGAACCGCTTTCTGGCCAGGCAGTGTCTCTCGTTGACATTGCATTCAAATTCACAATCACTTTCAGGGGGTGCGGTTGTTGCGCCGATGGTGCCCACGTTGGTAGTTGGTGCCTTCTGCAGACTGCTTGATTTGTGTATAGGGAGTGGCGGTACAGATCTAGTATGCGTTAAATCACCGACCGTCACAGCACTCGTGCTGGCAAGAGGAGGGGCCTTAAATCGGCACACTGGATTAGCCGTACCTGCTGCTTTTTGTGCCTCGTCCCCTCTGTGTGTTGTGTTCACACAAGGACTCTTTGAACAGTGACATAGCCGCTCTGACACAAGTGGAGATTGACCGAATCTGTGCTTTGCCTTATGGACCAACATTTATCACATATCCTGGAGTTTTGTGACTCTCCATCACATATCGATGATCAAGTTTTCAGTCAGTCTCCTGTAAGAATACCATAATAAAAGATTTTTAAAATTTTTCTGAATTTCTCAGAGATTTGTTTTAGGTTTTAAAGTTCTTACTTTGAAGAGAGACAAAACATAACACGAAGACGACACTGGACTCTGACCTGTAACAGCTTGTGAAGTCAGTTGTTTGATATAAAAAACCTAAAACAAATCTGTTAACGTGGAGTGGAGATGCCTGTTGAAACTACACCAGTGAGCATGTACCTTGATGTGCATAATAATCAAAACTGCGTTATTAACATTCCAATACATTGCGGGAGGGAAGCTGATGAGGGGAGCATAAGCGCATTATTTAGGGATGTGCTTCAGCTGTTTACCAAGGGCTACTGAATCACATAAAATAATTTTGGACAGAGAAGAGCTTGAGAACTCAATCACCAAGAAGCACATCCATCTATGAAACACTATCGAGTTGACGGCTGTATTCTCTAATGACTACTTGACACTGCACTGCATGAAAAGGCTGGTTTCTGGACTGGACATGCCTGCACACGATCCCAAAAATGCTCAAGTCCTGACTGTTTAACTGAAAGTTTCCTACATCTTCGAGCTGATACACTTCTTTACCTGAAAAGCTTCCTACATCTTCAGGCTGATACACTACTTTACCAGAGAGGCTTCCTACATCTTCGGGCTGACAGACTACTTTACCTGAGAAGCTTCCTACATCTTCGAGCTCACACACTACTTTACCAGAGAGGCTTCCTACGTCTTCGGGCTGACACACTACTGTGACTGTTATCTAAGGACTAGGCGATACTGGACTCTGAAACCTTTACAGTGCCTGAGCCTGTGCTTTGCTTTTGTGACCTACATTCATCACATTTAACTGTGCAGGGCTGCAACTGGTCAAATATCTGCCCTACACAGAACTGCTTTCTGGCCAGGCAGTGTCCCTCTCGTTGACATTGAATTCAAATTCACAATCACTTTCAGAACTGCAAGATTTTACATGCATTAAGATTTGACTGCATAAAGCAATATAAATGCAAACTAAAAGATTAACAGAAAAATATTTTACTTTTCGCATCATTTTTATTTATTTATTTTTTTTTTTTTTAAATGCTGTTGCAATTAACCTATTAAATGTGCACTTTACTAGAGCACCCTCACTTATTTCAGAAAAACCCTCATTGATTTAATTCTGAAACTGCCTGATTAAAAATAGCGATGCCGATTTGTGAATGAATTAGGCTACTCTAGAGGCGGTTCTTTGGCATGAAATATGGTTTGCGATTCAGTCTGAATCATTCGGACAGCTTGCTGAATCATTTGTAGCGGTGACTGGAGCAAAGAGAACAAACCAGAGAGCTGTATGAAGTGGACATTTACCTACAATTAAGTAAAGCCTGTAAAAGCATCCCATTGAGGAAGAAGAAGGTCTTTGAGTGAACACCTGCATGCGCACACATTTTATGACTTAAAGAAAATTAAATCACTAACTACTACACTGATCAGTCATAACATTATGAGCACTGACAGTGACAAGTGAATAACATTGATTATCTCTTCTTCACGGCACCTGTTAGTGGGTGTGATATATTAGGCAGCAAGTGAACATGTTGTCCTCAAAGTTGATGTGTTAGAAGCAGCAAAAATGCGAGTTTGACAAGGGCCAAATTGTGATGGCTAGAAGACTGGATCAGAGCATCTCCAAAACTGCAGCTCTTGTGGGGTGTTCCCGGTCTGCAGTGGTCAGTATCTATCAAAAGTGGTCCAAGAAAGGAACAGTGGTGAACCGGCGACAGGCTCATGGGCGGCCGGGGAGCGAAAGGCTGGCCCGTGTGGTCCAATCCAACAGACAGTCTACTGTAGCTCAAATTGCTCAAGAAGTTAATGCTTATGAAGAACTCAATGCATTATAAGGTTTATTACAAGGCATAATTAATGCATTGTAAATACTTTTCTAATGCATTATATAAAGGCTTTATGTAAAGTGAAACCGAAGTTTTCAACTGAAAATAAATCAGAGAAATACATAGGATTTCATGATCTTTTATTAAAGAATAGCCTATATATCTTTGACAAATTCAGGCTAAAACTCAATCACATCATCACTGAAGAGCCACAAAACAGTGGGATTAACAAATGAATGGTTTTACTGAATAATAGTGCCCTGGACGACTCAGACAAGGTTGTGAAAGTCCAGGAGATACAATAAAATCAGCCATGGGTTTCTTGTCTTGGTCAGGCTGGCGGATTGTCTGTCGATCCACTTTTCAGATTTCACCATCAATAGTCCCATTGACTCACTGAGGATGGATTGTGGATGAATGGAACGAAATATCTTTGCGGCGACATCTTTGTTCCAACTCTGTGGGGTGATGATGATGATGATCTCAGATTGTCCTCTGTCAAATGTGTTCAGAGAGCTCTTCTGATGCGCATCCACTGCCAAGCACGCTGAAGCACGTAGAAGATGGTGCTCAGATGGAACTGAGTTGGAGAGTCCAAGACAGTGCTTACCCTCCACTGAACTCCACGGCCTTCATTCGTTATATTCACCTCAACTTTAACACTGAAGTTAAAAGTAACTGCGTCCATGGTGTAGAAGATGGTGAAGAAATCCAGCTGTGGTACCAAATATACTGGCTCAATTTGCAATTAAATTGCTGGAACAAATTTTGAATGAACGAATGAATGTTAGCAGACATATTTATGTGGCTCTGGTTGCACAACAGAGAGCTGCGGCTCTGGCACCCGCTGCGGCACTGGAACCCGCTGCGGCACTGGTCGATCCTTCTTGTTGCTGCTGTTCTGGTCCTTCACTTTGTTTGACTTCAAAGCCCATTTAAAAGACATGTTTGAACGCAATATACAGTTTAGATAGCTACAGTACCCAGCAAAATAATATTTTATTGAAGAAAGTTATAAAAAACAATCAGAACATAAACTAAAGAATTTTAACAGACCATTTTGCCTACTTCATTTACAGTGGCTGTACTGCATGTGTTGAATCTTTCTGTTGAATTACACAGGTCACAGGTTTGTCTACTGTCAAGAATTCTCATGGTTAGTCCTCAAGTGTTTTTTTGAAACCCGTGACCCTCTGAAAAAGACAAGCCTGCGGACGAGAAAAGGCAACTTAGTGCCTGGAAAATGGTTGATCAGGTTGTTAAAATACTCCAACATGTCTGAAGTGTCTGTAAGAGAGTCCCGTGAGTCCGTCATTGGTCCGGTGTGTACAACAGTTCGTTTTCTATATTCGGTGTCGGAGCTCTTGATCGCAGATGAACTCACTTCGTGTTCACAGAGAAATGCCCATGAAATTTGATTAAGAGGACCCTTCAAAAAAAAAAAAAAAAACGAGGGCGTTTGAGCTCTGTCAAAAGTCTGTTGAGAGCGAAGTCTTTCTTTCTCTTCCTTATATGAATTATTTGCCACAACAGGAACTGGCAGACTTGCTGAAACATGTTGCCTAAAGCTTGCTCTGCTCTGCTGTAGCAGGTAATTCAGAGTGCCGCTGCTGTAGGCACAGCCAAGGTTGCAGTAACAGTATTAAAGGGTTAGTTCACCCCAGAATGAAAATTCTGTCATTAATTACTCACCCTCATGTCATTACAAACCCTTAAGACCTTTGGGTAACACTTTCTATGAAGACCATGCTTATAATGAATAATAGCCCCATTTATACTTATTTATAAGTAAGTATTACTATTCTATAAATATATGTATAAAGACTCATTAAGACCTATACTGTATTATAAGAACGGTTATAGTTACATTTATATTATTTTTAAATGTATTTATAAGCCATGCATTTGCTTTTTCAATGAACATGGCCATAATGCATTATCAACTGATTTATATGATCAAGTATAAAATAGTTCCAGAGACACTTGTTTGCTGTACCAGTTAGTTATTAATAATTATGTCTTTAACGACTAATGTTTGGATTAGACTTAAAAAATACAAATAAATTTACACTTATCTGATTAGTCTACACAACAAGAACATCATTCAACATTAATTTATGTAATATTTCATTTTCTTTCCATAAACTTAAGTGTCCATTAAGTGACATTTTATTACTTTAGACAGCTCAACCTGCCAGTACAGCTCAGCCTACAGATGGGAACAAATGTGACATGAATAAATGCCCGCAAGTGCTTAACAAGCTCAGTTGTTACAACTCAAAGAACCTTTTCTCAGGCGCCACAACGAACTGTGCAGGGCTGCAACTGGTCAAATATCTGCCCTACACAGAACCGCTTTCTGGCCAGGCAGTGTCTCTCGTTGACATTGCATTCAAATTCACAATCACTTTCAGGGGGTGCGGTTGTTGCGCCGATGGTGCCCACGTTGGTAGTTGGTGCCTTCTGCAGACTGCTTGATTTGTGTATAGGGAGTGGCGGTACAGATCTAGTATGCGTTAAATCACCGACCGTCACAGCACTCGTGCTGGCAAGAGGAGGGGCCTTAAATCGGCACACTGGATTAGCCGTACCTGCTGCTTTTTGTGCCTCGTCCCCTCTGTGTGTTGTGTTCACACAAGGACTCTTTGAACAGTGACATAGCCGCTCTGACACAAGTCGAGATTGACCGAATCTGTGCTTTGCCTTATGGACCAACATTTATCACATATCCTGGAGTTTTGTGACTCTCCATCACATATCGATGATCAAGTTTTCAGTCAGTCTCCTGTAAGAATACCATAATAAAAGATTTTTAAAATTTTTCTGAATTTCTCAGAGATTTGTTTTAGGTTTTAAAGTTCTTACTTTGAAGAGAGACAAAACATAACACGAAGACGACACTGGACTCTGACCTGTAACAGCTTGTGAAGTCAGTTGTTTGATATAAAAAACCTAAAACAAATCTGTTAACGTGGAGTGGAGATGCCTGTTGAAACTACACCAGTGAGCATGTACCTTGATGTGCATAATAATCAAAACTGCGTTATTAACATTCCAATACATTGCGGGAGGGAAGCTGATGAGGGGAGCATAAGCGCATTATTTAGGGATGTGCTTCAGCTGTTTACCAAGGGCTACTGAATCACATAAAATAATTTTGGACAGAGAAGAGCTTGAGAACTCAATCACCAAGAAGCACATCCATCTATGAAACACTATCGAGTTGACGGCTGTATTCTCTAATGACTACTTGACACTGCACTGCATGAAAAGGCTGGTTTCTGGACTGGACATGCCTGCACACGATCCCAAAAATGCTCAAGTCCTGACTGTTTAACTGAAAGTTTCCTACATCTTCGAGCTGATACACTTCTTTACCTGAAAAGCTTCCTACATCTTCAGGCTGATACACTACTTTACCAGAGAGGCTTCCTACATCTTCGGGCTGACAGACTACTTTACCTGAGAAGCTTCCTACATCTTCGAGCTCACACACTACTTTACCAGAGAGGCTTCCTACGTCTTCGGGCTGACACACTACTGTGACTGTTATCTAAGGACTAGGCGATACTGGACTCTGAAACCTTTACAGTGCCTGAGCCTGTGCTTTGCTTTTGTGACCTACATTCATCACATTTAACTGTGCAGGGCTGCAACTGGTCAAATATCTGCCCTACACAGAACTGCTTTCTGGCCAGGCAGTGTCCCTCTCGTTGACATTGAATTCAAATTCACAATCACTTTCAGAACTGCAAGATTTTACATGCATTAAGATTTGACTGCATAAAGCAATATAAATGCAAACTAAAAGATTAACAGAAAAATATTTTACTTTTCGCATCATTTTTATTTATTTATTTATTTTTTTTTTAAATGCTGTTGCAATTAACCTATTAAATGTGCACTTTACTAGAGCACCCTCACTTATTTCAGAAAAACCCTCATTGATTTAATTCTGAAACTGCCTGATTAAAAATAGCGATGCCGATTTGTGAATGAATTAGGCTACTCTAGAGGCGGTTCTTTGGCATGAAATATGGTTTGCGATTCAGTCTGAATCATTCGGACAGCTTGCTGAATCATTTGTAGCGGTGACTGGAGCAAAGAGAACAAACCAGAGAGCTGTATGAAGTGGACATTTACCTACAATTAAGTAAAGCCTGTAAAAGCATCCCATTGAGGAAGAAGAAGGTCTTTGAGTGAACACCTGCATGCGCACACATTTTATGACTTAAAGAAAATTAAATCACTAACTACTACACTGATCAGTCATAACATTATGAGCACTGACAGTGACAAGTGAATAACATTGATTATCTCTTCTTCACGGCACCTGTTAGTGGGTGTGATATATTAGGCAGCAAGTGAACATGTTGTCCTCAAAGTTGATGTGTTAGAAGCAGCAAAAATGCGAGTTTGACAAGGGCCAAATTGTGATGGCTAGAAGACTGGATCAGAGCATCTCCAAAACTGCAGCTCTTGTGGGGTGTTCCCGGTCTGCAGTGGTCAGTATCTATCAAAAGTGGTCCAAGAAAGGAACAGTGGTGAACCGGCGACAGGCTCATGGGCGGCCGGGGAGCGAAAGGCTGGCCCGTGTGGTCCAATCCAACAGACAGTCTACTGTAGCTCAAATTGCTCAAGAAGTTAATGCTTATGAAGAACTCAATGCATTATAAGGTTTATTACAAGGCATAATTAATGCATTGTAAATACTTTTCTAATGCATTATATAAAGGCTTTATGTAAAGTGAAACCGAAGTTTTCAACTGAAAATAAATCAGAGAAATACATAGGATTTCATGATCTTTTATTAAAGAATAGCCTATATATCTTTGACAAATTCAGGCTAAAACTCAATCACATCATCACTGAAGAGCCACAAAACAGTGGGATTAACAAATGAATGGTTTTACTGAATAATAGTGCCCTGGACGACTCAGACAAGGTTGTGAAAGTCCAGGAGATACAATAAAATCAGCCATGGGTTTCTTGTCTTGGTCAGGCTGGCGGATTGTCTGTCGATCCACTTTTCAGATTTCACCATCAATAGTCCCATTGACTCACTGAGGATGGATTGTGGATGAATGGAACGAAATATCTTTGCGGCGACATCTTTGTTCCAACTCTGTGGGGTGATGATGATGATGATCTCAGATTGTCCTCTGTCAAATGTGTTCAGAGAGCTCTTCTGATGCGCATCCACTGCCAAGCACGCTGAAGCACGTAGAAGATGGTGCTCAGATGGAACTGAGTTGGAGAGTCCAAGACAGTGCTTACCCTCCACTGAACTCCACGGCCTTCATTCGTTATATTCACCTCAACTTTAACACTGAAGTTAAAAGTAACTGCGTCCATGGTGTAGAAGATGGTGAAGAAATCCAGCTGTGGTACCAAATATACTGGCTCAATTTGCAATTAAATTGCTGGAACAAATTTTGAATGAACGAATGAATGTTAGCAGACATATTTATGTGGCTCTGGTTGCACAACAGAGAGCTGCGGCTCTGGCACCCGCTGCGGCACTGGAACCCGCTGCGGCACTGGTCGATCCTTCTTGTTGCTGCTGTTCTGGTCCTTCACTTTGTTTGACTTCAAAGCCCATTTAAAAGACATGTTTGAACGCAATATACAGTTTAGATAGCTACAGTACCCAGCAAAATAATATTTTATTGAAGAAAGTTATAAAAAACAATCAGAACATAAACTAAAGAATTTTAACAGACCATTTTGCCTACTTCATTTACAGTGGCTGTACTGCATGTGTTGAATCTTTCTGTTGAATTACACAGGTCACAGGTTTGTCTACTGTCAAGAATTCTCATGGTTAGTCCTCAAGTGTTTTTTTGAAACCCGTGACCCTCTGAAAAAGACAAGCCTGCGGACGAGAAAAGGCAACTTAGTGCCTGGAAAATGGTTGATCAGGTTGTTAAAATACTCCAACATGTCTGAAGTGTCTGTAAGAGAGTCCCGTGAGTCCGTCATTGGTCCGGTGTGTACAACAGTTCGTTTTCTATATTCGGTGTCGGAGCTCTTGATCGCAGATGAACTCACTTCGTGTTCACAGAGAAATGCCCATGAAATTTGATTAAGAGGACCCTTCAAAAAAAAAAAAAAAAACGAGGGCGTTTGAGCTCTGTCAAAAGTCTGTTGAGAGCGAAGTCTTTCTTTCTCTTCCTTATATGAATTATTTGCCACAACAGGAACTGGCAGACTTGCTGAAACATGTTGCCTAAAGCTTGCTCTGCTCTGCTGTAGCAGGTAATTCAGAGTGCCGCTGCTGTAGGCACAGCCAAGGTTGCAGTAACAGTATTAAAGGGTTAGTTCACCCCAGAATGAAAATTCTGTCATTAATTACTCACCCTCATGTCATTACAAACCCTTAAGACCTTTGGGTAACACTTTCTATGAAGACCATGCTTATAATGAATAATAGCCCCATTTATACTTATTTATAAGTAAGTATTACTATTCTATAAATATATGTATAAAGACTCATTAAGACCTATACTGTATTATAAGAACGGTTATAGTTACATTTATATTATTTTTAAATGTATTTATAAGCCATGCATTTGCTTTTTCAATGAACATGGCCATAATGCATTATCAACTGATTTATATGATCAAGTATAAAATAGTTCCAGAGACACTTGTTTGCTGTACCAGTTAGTTATTAATAATTATGTCTTTAACGACTAATGTTTGGATTAGACTTAAAAAATACAAATAAATTTACACTTATCTGATTAGTCTACACAACAAGAACATCATTCAACATTAATTTATGTAATATTTCATTTTCTTTCCATAAACTTAAGTGTCCATTAAGTGACATTTTATTACTTTAGACAGCTCAACCTGCCAGTACAGCTCAGCCTACAGATGGGAACAAATGTGACATGAATAAATGCCCGCAAGTGCTTAACAAGCTCAGTTGTTACAACTCAAAGAACCTTTTCTCAGGCGCCACAACGAACTGTGCAGGGCTGCAACTGGTCAAATATCTGCCCTACACAGAACCGCTTTCTGGCCAGGCAGTGTCTCTCGTTGACATTGCATTCAAATTCACAATCACTTTCAGGGGGTGCGGTTGTTGCGCCGATGGTGCCCACGTTGGTAGTTGGTGCCTTCTGCAGACTGCTTGATTTGTGTATAGGGAGTGGCGGTACAGATCTAGTATGCGTTAAATCACCGACCGTCACAGCACTCGTGCTGGCAAGAGGAGGGGCCTTAAATCGGCACACTGGATTAGCCGTACCTGCTGCTTTTTGTGCCTCGTCCCCTCTGTGTGTTGTGTTCACACAAGGACTCTTTGAACAGTGACATAGCCGCTCTGACACAAGTGGAGATTGACCGAATCTGTGCTTTGCCTTATGGACCAACATTTATCACATATCCTGGAGTTTTGTGACTCTCCATCACATATCGATGATCAAGTTTTCAGTCAGTCTCCTGTAAGAATACCATAATAAAAGATTTTTAAAATTTTTCTGAATTTCTCAGAGATTTGTTTTAGGTTTTAAAGTTCTTACTTTGAAGAGAGACAAAACATAACACGAAGACGACACTGGACTCTGACCTGTAACAGCTTGTGAAGTCAGTTGTTTGATATAAAAAACCTAAAACAAATCTGTTAACGTGGAGTGGAGATGCCTGTTGAAACTACACCAGTGAGCATGTACCTTGATGTGCATAATAATCAAAACTGCGTTATTAACATTCC
This sequence comes from Ctenopharyngodon idella, assembly GCF_019924925.1. NCBI lineage: Eukaryota > Metazoa > Chordata > Actinopteri > Cypriniformes > Xenocyprididae > Ctenopharyngodon > Ctenopharyngodon idella. The sequence continues at coordinate 18,844,587 of NC_067243.1, forward strand.
AATACATTGCGGGAGGGAAGCTGATGAGGGGAGCATAAGCGCATTATTTAGGGATGTGCTTCAGCTGTTTACCAAGGGCTACTGAATCACATAAAATAATTTTGGACAGAGAAGAGCTTGAGAACTCAATCACCAAGAAGCACATCCATCTATGAAACACTATCGAGTTGACGGCTGTATTCTCTAATGACTACTTGACACTGCACTGCATGAAAAGGCTGGTTTCTGGACTGGACATGCCTGCACACGATCCCAAAAATGCTCAAGTCCTGACTGTTTAACTGAAAGTTTCCTACATCTTCGAGCTGATACACTTCTTTACCTGAAAAGCTTCCTACATCTTCAGGCTGATACACTACTTTACCAGAGAGGCTTCCTACATCTTCGGGCTGACAGACTACTTTACCTGAGAAGCTTCCTACATCTTCGAGCTCACACACTACTTTACCAGAGAGGCTTCCTACGTCTTCGGGCTGACACACTACTGTGACTGTTATCTAAGGACTAGGCGATACTGGACTCTGAAACCTTTACAGTGCCTGAGCCTGTGCTTTGCTTTTGTGACCTACATTCATCACATTTAACTGTGCAGGGCTGCAACTGGTCAAATATCTGCCCTACACAGAACTGCTTTCTGGCCAGGCAGTGTCCCTCTCGTTGACATTGAATTCAAATTCACAATCACTTTCAGAACTGCAAGATTTTACATGCATTAAGATTTGACTGCATAAAGCAATATAAATGCAAACTAAAAGATTAACAGAAAAATATTTTACTTTTCGCATCATTTTTATTTATTTATTTTTTTTTTTTTTAAATGCTGTTGCAATTAACCTATTAAATGTGCACTTTACTAGAGCACCCTCACTTATTTCAGAAAAACCCTCATTGATTTAATTCTGAAACTGCCTGATTAAAAATAGCGATGCCGATTTGTGAATGAATTAGGCTACTCTAGAGGCGGTTCTTTGGCATGAAATATGGTTTGCGATTCAGTCTGAATCATTCGGACAGCTTGCTGAATCATTTGTAGCGGTGACTGGAGCAAAGAGAACAAACCAGAGAGCTGTATGAAGTGGACATTTACCTACAATTAAGTAAAGCCTGTAAAAGCATCCCATTGAGGAAGAAGAAGGTCTTTGAGTGAACACCTGCATGCGCACACATTTTATGACTTAAAGAAAATTAAATCACTAACTACTACACTGATCAGTCATAACATTATGAGCACTGACAGTGACAAGTGAATAACATTGATTATCTCTTCTTCACGGCACCTGTTAGTGGGTGTGATATATTAGGCAGCAAGTGAACATGTTGTCCTCAAAGTTGATGTGTTAGAAGCAGCAAAAATGCGAGTTTGACAAGGGCCAAATTGTGATGGCTAGAAGACTGGATCAGAGCATCTCCAAAACTGCAGCTCTTGTGGGGTGTTCCCGGTCTGCAGTGGTCAGTATCTATCAAAAGTGGTCCAAGAAAGGAACAGTGGTGAACCGGCGACAGGCTCATGGGCGGCCGGGGAGCGAAAGGCTGGCCCGTGTGGTCCAATCCAACAGACAGTCTACTGTAGCTCAAATTGCTCAAGAAGTTAATGCTTATGAAGAACTCAATGCATTATAAGGTTTATTACAAGGCATAATTAATGCATTGTAAATACTTTTCTAATGCATTATATAAAGGCTTTATGTAAAGTGAAACCGAAGTTTTCAACTGAAAATAAATCAGAGAAATACATAGGATTTCATGATCTTTTATTAAAGAATAGCCTATATATCTTTGACAAATTCAGGCTAAAACTCAATCACATCATCACTGAAGAGCCACAAAACAGTGGGATTAACAAATGAATGGTTTTACTGAATAATAGTGCCCTGGACGACTCAGACAAGGTTGTGAAAGTCCAGGAGATACAATAAAATCAGCCATGGGTTTCTTGTCTTGGTCAGGCTGGCGGATTGTCTGTCGATCCACTTTTCAGATTTCACCATCAATAGTCCCATTGACTCACTGAGGATGGATTGTGGATGAATGGAACGAAATATCTTTGCGGCGACATCTTTGTTCCAACTCTGTGGGGTGATGATGATGATGATCTCAGATTGTCCTCTGTCAAATGTGTTCAGAGAGCTCTTCTGATGCGCATCCACTGCCAAGCACGCTGAAGCACGTAGAAGATGGTGCTCAGATGGAACTGAGTTGGAGAGTCCAAGACAGTGCTTACCCTCCACTGAACTCCACGGCCTTCATTCGTTATATTCACCTCAACTTTAACACTGAAGTTAAAAGTAACTGCGTCCATGGTGTAGAAGATGGTGAAGAAATCCAGCTGTGGTACCAAATATACTGGCTCAATTTGCAATTAAATTGCTGGAACAAATTTTGAATGAACGAATGAATGTTAGTAGACATATTTATGTGGCTCTGGTTGCACAACAGAGAGCTGCGGCTCTGGCACCCGCTGCGGCACTGGAACCCGCTGCGGCACTGGTCGATCCTTCTTGTTGCTGCTGTTCTGGTCCTTCACTTTGTTTGACTTCAAAGCCCATTTAAAAGACATGTTTGAACGCAATATACAGTTTAGATAGCTACAGTACCCAGCAAAATAATATTTTATTGAAGAAAGTTATAAAAAACAATCAGAACATAAACTAAAGAATTTTAACAGACCATTTTGCCTACTTCATTTACAGTGGCTGTACTGCATGTGTTGAATCTTTCTGTTGAATTACACAGGTCACAGGTTTGTCTACTGTCAAGAATTCTCATGGTTAGTCCTCAAGTGTTTTTTTGAAACCCGTGACCCTCTGAAAAAGACAAGCCTGCGGACGAGAAAAGGCAACTTAGTGCCTGGAAAATGGTTGATCAGGTTGTTAAAATACTCCAACATGTCTGAAGTGTCTGTAAGAGAGTCCCGTGAGTCCGTCATTGGTCCGGTGTGTACAACAGTTCGTTTTCTATATTCGGTGTCGGAGCTCTTGATCGCAGATGAACTCACTTCGTGTTCACAGAGAAATGCCCATGAAATTTGATTAAGAGGACCCTTCAAAAAAAAAAAAAAAAACGAGGGCGTTTGAGCTCTGTCAAAAGTCTGTTGAGAGCGAAGTCTTTCTTTCTCTTCCTTATATGAATTATTTGCCACAACAGGAACTGGCAGACTTGCTGAAACATGTTGCCTAAAGCTTGCTCTGCTCTGCTGTAGCAGGTAATTCAGAGTGCCGCTGCTGTAGGCACAGCCAAGGTTGCAGTAACAGTATTAAAGGGTTAGTTCACCCCAGAATGAAAATTCTGTCATTAATTACTCACCCTCATGTCATTACAAACCCTTAAGACCTTTGGGTAACACTTTCTATGAAGACCATGCTTATAATGAATAATAGCCCCATTTATACTTATTTATAAGTAAGTATTACTATTCTATAAATATATGTATAAAGACTCATTAAGACCTATACTGTATTATAAGAACGGTTATAGTTACATTTATATTATTTTTAAATGTATTTATAAGCCATGCATTTGCTTTTTCAATGCACATGGCCATAATGCATTATCAACTGATTTATATGATCAAGTATAAAATAGTTTCAGAGACACTTGTTTGCTGTACCAGTTAGTTATTAATAATTATGTCTTTAACGACTAATGTTTGGATTAGACTTAAAAAATACAAATAAATTTACACTTATCTGATTAGTCTACACAACAAGAACATCATTCAACATTAATTTATGTAATATTTCATTTTCTTTCCATAAACTTAAGTGTCCATTAAGTGACATTTTATTACTTTAGACAGCTCAACCTGCCAGTACAGCTCAGCCTACAGATGGGAACAAATGTGACATGAATAAATGCCCACAAGTGCTTAACAAGCTCAGTTGTTACAACTCAAAGAACCTTTTCTCAGGCGCCACAACGAACTGTGCAGGGCTGCAACTGGTCAAATATCTGCCCTACACAGAACCGCTTTCTGGCCAGGCAGTGTCTCTCGTTGACATTGCATTCAAATTCACAATCACTTTCAGGGGGTGCGGTTGTTGCGCCGATGGTGCCCACATTGGTAGTTGGTGCCTTCTGCAGACTGCTTGATTTGTGTATAGGGAGTGGCGGTACAGATCTAGTATGCGTTAAATCACCGACCGTCACAGCACTCGTGCTGGCAAGAGGAGGGGCCTTAAATCAGCACACTGGATTAGCCGTACCTGCTGCTTTTTGTGCCTCGTCCCCTCTGTGTGTTGTGTTCACACAAGGACTCTGAACAGTGACATAGCCGCTCTGACACAAGTGGAGATTGACCGAATCTGTGCTTTGCCTTATGGACCAACATTTATCACATATCCTGGAGTTTTGTGACTCTCCATCACTTATCGATGATTGAGTTTTCAGTCAGTCTCCTGTAAGAATACCATAATAAAAGATTTTTAAAATCTTGTGAATTTCTCAGAGATTTGTTTTAGGTTTTAAAGTTCTTACTTTTAAGAGAGACACAATATAACATGCAGTCTTATAAAACTTTTCAGCACAAATAGGTCTGTTGTTAGTCCAGAAAAGCAGAGCAGCGGTCTACATTAGGGGATTTCAGGGACTCCAGATGAACTCCCAGGGTAACCCCAAAAAACTTACACCAACCCCGCTGTGAATATGAAGCAAGCTTCGCAACTGAAATGTTGTACACACCTGATTTTAGGCGGGGCACTGACTCACCTCCTACAACTGAGCACAACACAAGCTTCTGGCAAATGTTTCAACATGTTCCTGCTGGAGCTCAAAGATTCATATGAGGAAGAGAAAGAAAGACACCACCGTTCCTTGGAGGGGTCCCCTCAATCGCTTTCCGGGGGTAACCGCTCACGAGGCATATTCTTCTGACTGTGAACATGAAGGGAGTAGACACTGAATCAATTATGAACTTGACGGACACTAAACACTCACACTTCAGACGTGTTGATGGAGTATATCAACAACCACTTACCGATCTCATGTTGTCCAACGCAAAGATGCCTTTTCCTCAGCTGCTACTGGAAATTCTCGAGGATCAAGTTTCCAAAAAACACTTGAGAACTAATGATGCACATTCTTGACTATGGACAAACCTGTGATTTGTGTAATTTAACAGAAAGTTTCAACATCAGCAATAGTAAATGAAGAAAAAAAGAGACTCGTTTTAAACAGGTAAATGACTGAGTCACATTTAAAAAAAATGCATAATTTAGTGTTGTTTTGTGAAAAATAAGGTAAATTTAAAAGTAGGCTATGCATTTTTTTCTTGGTTTATAATGCACCTACCTAAATGTATAATTTGTTACTGTTTGCAATTTTATGAGTATTAATGAGCAAACTGAAGAGATTTTCATTGTAGTTTCCTACCAGTTACAATTGTAACCAAGAATAAATCTCATACTTGCGCACGCAGTGTGCTTCATTGTGCTTTCCTTGGTGTACAATACATAGCCTATGCTCACTTACTGTAGGTGGGAACATTAGGAATTAAACTGATTATAGTAAGTTTATTAATATTTTTTATAACTAAGTTTATGTTATAAAATACAATGTTTTTGTTCAGTTGTGTCTATTCATTGAAGTAAAGTAGTGTGTCAGCCCGAAGATGTAGGAAATTATCTCTGCTAATTTTTCGGGATCACCAAACTTCTCGGCTGAATTTTCGGGACTGGTGACCCCGAAAAATTAGCAGAGAAAGTTTCCTACATCTTCGGGCTGACAGACAACTTTACCCGAGAAAGTTTCCTACATCTTCGGGCTGACACATTACCGTGATTGTTATCTAAGGACTAGACGACACTGGACTCTGACCTGTAACAGCTTGTGAAGTCAGCTGTTTGATATAAAAAACCTAAAACAAATCTGTTTACCTGGAGTGGAGATGCCTGTTGAAACTACACCAGTGAGCATGTACCTTGATGTGCATAATAATCAAAACTGTGTTATTAACATTCCAATACATTGCGGGAGGGAAGCTGATGAGGGGAGCATAAGTGCATTATTTAGGAATGTGCTTCAGCTTGTTTACCAATGGCTACTGAATCACATGAAATAATTTTGGACAGAGAAGAGCTTGCGAACTCAATCACCAAGAAGCACATCCATCTATGAAACACTATCGAGTTGACGGCTGTATTCTCTAATGAATACTTGACACTGCACTGCATGAAAAGGCTGGTTTCTGGACTGGACATGCCTGCACACGATCCCAAAAATGCTCAAGTCCTGACTGTTTACCTGAAAGTTTCCTACATCTTCGAGCTGACACACTTCTTTACCTGAAAAGCTTCCTACATCTTCAGGCTGACACACTACTTTACCCGAGAAGCTTCCTACGTCTTCGGGCTGATACACTACTTTACCAGAGAGGCTTCCTACGTCTTCGGGCTGACACACTACTTTACCCGAGAAGCTTCCTACATCTTCGGGCTGACACACTACCATGACTGTTATCTAAGGACTAGGCGACACCGGACTCTGAAACCTTTACAGTGCCTGAGCCTGTGCTTTGCTTTTGTGACCTACATTCATCACATTTTATTACTACTTTTATTTGTAATTCTGTTAAATTGATATGTGACTTAACAAAATATTTACATTTGTGAACTTCTCATGAATTTATTTTCAGTTTTCTTACTTTATACATCTTTTTACTTTAGATACAGAAAAAAAAAAAAAAAAAAAAAAAAAAAAAAAAACTTCACAAAAAACATTGTGGAAAAAGAGAACAAGTACAAATGATTTAATTAATTAGGTTAGCATAAAAAGATTCTGTTCAAGTGACATTTTATTCCTTTAGACAGCTCAACCTGCCAGTACAGCTCAGCCCACAGATGGGAACAAATGTGACATGAATAAATGCCCGAAAGTGCTTAACAAGCTCAGTTGTTACAACTCGAAGAACCTTTTCTCAGGCGCCACAACAAACTGTGCAGGGCTGCAACTGGTCAAATATCTGCCCTACACAGAACCGCTTTCTGGCCAGGCAGTGTCTCTCGTTGACATTGCACTCAAATTCACAATCACTTTCAGGGGGTGCGGTTGTTGCGCCGATGGTGCCCACATTGGTAGTTGGTGCTTTCCGCAGACTGCTTGATTTGTGTATAGGGAGTGGCGGTACAGATCTAGTATGTTTAATCACCGACCGTCACAGCACTCGTGCTGGCAAGAGGAGGGGCCTTAAATCAGCACACTGGATTAGCCGTACCTGCTGCTTTTTGTGCCTCGTCCCCTCTGTGTGTTGTGTTCACACAAGGACTCTTTGAACAGTGACATAGCCGCTCTGACACAAGTGGAGATTGACCGAATCTGTGCTTTGCCTTATGGACCAACATTTATCACATATCCTGGAGTTTTGTGACTCTCCATCACTTATTGATGATCAAGTTTTCAGTCAGTCTCCTGTAAGAATACCATAATAAAAGATTCTTAAAATATTTCTGAATTTCTCAGAGATTTGTTTTAGGTTTTAAAGTTCTTACTTTGAAGAGTGACAAAACATAACACGCAGTCTTATAAAACTTTTCAGCACAAATAGGTCTGTTGTTAGTCCAGAAAAGCAGAGCAGCGGTCTACATTAGGGGATTTCAGGGACTCCAGATGAACTCCCAGGGTAACCCCAAAAAAGTTACGCCAACCCCGCTGTGAATATGAAGCGAGCTTCGCAACTGAACTGTTGTACACACCTGATTTTAGGCGGGGCACTGACTCACCTCCTACAACTGAGCACAACACAAGCTTCTGGCAAATGTTTCAACATGTTCCTGCTGGAGCTCAAAGATTAATGTGAGGAAGAGAAAGAAAGACACCACCGTTCCTTGGAGGGGTCCCCTCAATCGCTTTCCGGGGGTAACCGCTCACGAGGCATATTCTTCCGACTGTGAACATGAAGGGAGTAGACACTGAATCAATTATGAACTTGACGGAAACTAAACACTCACACTTCAGACGTGTTGATGAAGAATATCAACAACCACTTACCGATCTCATGTTGTCCAACGCAAAGTTGCCTTTTCCTCAGCTGCTACTGGAAATTCTCGAGGATCATGGGTTTTCAAAAACCACTTGAGAACTAATGATGCACATTCTTGACTATGGACAAACCTGTGATTTGTGTAATTTAACAGAAAGTTTCAACATCAGTCATTGTAAATGAAGGAAGAAAAAAGATACTCGTTTTAAACAGGTAAATGACTAAGTCATATATATATTATATATATATATATTTTTTTTTAAATGCATATTTTAGTGTTACTTTGTGAAAAATAAGGTAATAAATAATGTACTTTCCCTCTGCAATGTTAGTAAAATAATAATTTATGTTATTATTTGCAATTTTATGAAACTGAAGAGATTTTCATTGTAGTTTCCTACCAGTTACAATTGTAACCAAGAATAAATCTCATACTTGCGCACGCAGTGTGCTTCATTGTGCTTTCCTTGGTGTAAAATACATAGCCTATGCTCACTTACTGTAGGTGGGAACATTAGGAATTAAACTGATTACAGTAAGTTTATTTTTGTATAACTGAGTTCATGTTATAAAATAAAAAATTGTTCAATTGTGTCTATTTATAGAGCTTTAAGATCTTATATGACAGAATAAGAACCAGTACAAAAATACATAAAGATCCACTTAGACTGTCGTTCTTTCAAGAGTCTGCAAAAAAAAAAAAAAAAAAAAACTTTTGGGGGGCGGGGGTGGGGGCTATACTGCGGATCAACAATCCCGAAAAATCAGCCGAGAAGTTTGGTGATCCCGAAAAATTAGCCAAGAAAGTTTCCTACATCTTTGGGCTGACACATTACTGTGATTGTTATCTAAGGACTAGACGATACTGGACTCTGACCTGTAACGGCTTGTGAAGTCAGTTGTTTGATATAAAAAACCTAAAACAAATCTGTTTACCTTGAGTGGAGATGCCTGTTGAAACTACACCAGTGAACATGTACCTTAATGTGTATAATAATCAAAACTGTGTTATTAACATTCCAGTACATTGCGGGAGGGAAGCTGATGAGGGGAGCATAAGCGCATTATTTAGGAATGTGCTTCAGCTTGTTTACCAAGGGCTACTGAATCACATAAAATAATTTTGGACAGAGAAGAGCTTGCGAACTCAATCACCAAGAAGCACATCCATCTATGAAACACTATCGAGTCGACGGCTGTATTCTCTAATGACTACTTGACACTGCACTGCATGAAAAGGCTGGTTTCTGGACTGGACATGCCTGCACACGATCCCAAAAATGCTCAAGTCCTGACTGTTTACCCGAAAGTTTCCTACATCTTCAGGCTGACAGACTTCTTTACCTGAGAAGCTTCCTACATCTTCAGGCTGACACACTACTTTACCCGTGAAGCTTCCTACATCTTCGGGCTGACACACTACCATGACTGTTATCTAAGGACTAGGCAACACTGGACTCTGAAACCTTTACAGTGCCTGAGCCTGTGCTTTACTTTTGTGACCTACATTCATAACATTTTATTACTTTTATTTGTAACTCTGTTAAATGGATATGTATTTTAATAAAATATTTAAATTTGTGAATTTCTCATTAATTTATTTTCAGTTTTCTTACTTTATACATCTTTTTACTTTAGATAGAAAAAAAAACTGTGGCGAGTATGAATTATTTTTTTTCCTTGTGTTTTTATTCCCTAATTCTAGAAATTAACTCTGTATTTATGTAAATTTGTGCCTAGTTCTAGAAATTAATTATTTGTATTTCTGTTGGTGTTACGTCCCTTAAGGTTATATTATTATTTTTATTTGGGCTAGGTGAGATTGGGAAAAATAACATTTAAAAGGTGCGTGTGTATATACAAGAATGATGGCAAGGTTGTGCGAAATTCACTTTGTTTATTGTTTATTAATGTTTATTGTTCAAAAAAAAGTGCAAAGTGCTCAGGTAAAAAGAAAATTTGTACAATATTTACAACAAAAAGAACAAATAACAATAACAAAAACAAGGTGGGAAGGGGAGCACGAGAGGTGCCAAAATAAGAAATAAAACAAAACACAGCTGCCGAAGTTTTATTCTCTAAACTACACTATATTGCCAAAAGTATTGGGACACCCCTCCAAATCATTGAATTTAGGTGTTCCAATCACTTCCATTGCCACAGGTGTATAAAATCAAGCACCTAGGCATGCAGACTGCGTCTACAAACATTTGTGAGAGAATGGGTCGCTCTCAGGGGCTCAGTGAATTCAAGCGTGGTACTGTGATAGGTTGCCACTAAGTGGTAGGCCACGTAAAATCACAGAGCGGGGTCAGCGCATGCTGAGGCGCACAGTGCGCAGAAGTCACCAACTTTCTGCAGAGTCACTAGCTACAGACCTCAAAACTTAATGTAGTCTTCAGATTAGCCCAAGAACAGTGCGTAGAGAGCTTCATGGAATGGGTTTCCATGGCCGAGCAGCTGCATCCAAGCATTACATCACCAAGTGCAATGCAAAGCGTCAGATGCAGTGGTGTAAAGCACGCTGCCACTGGACTCTAGAGCAGTGGAGACGTGTTCTCTGGAGTGACAAATTACGCTTCTCTGTCTGGCAATCTGATGGACAAGTCTGGGTTTGGCTGTTGCCAGGAGAACGGTACTTGCCTGACTGCATTGTGCCAAGTGTAAAGTTTGGTGGAGGGGGGATTATGGTGTGGGGGTGTTTTTCAGGGGTTGGGCTTGGCCCCTTAGTTCCAGTGAAAGGAACTCTTAATGCTTCAGCATACCAAGACATTTTGGACAATTTCATGCTCCCAACTTTGTGGGAACAGTTTGGGGATGGCCCATTCCTGTTCCAACATGACTGCGCACAAAGCAAGGTCCATAAAGACATGGATGAGTGAGTTTGGTGTGGAGGAACTTGACTGGCCTGCACAGAGTCCTGACCGCAACCCGATAGAACACCTTTGGGATGAATTAGAGCAGAGACTGCGAGCCAGGCCTTCTCGCCAACATCAGTGCCTGACCTCACAAATGCGCTTCTAGAAGAATGGTCAAAAATTCCAATAAACACACTCCTAAACCTTGTGGAAAGCCTTTCCAGAAGAGTTGAGGCTGTTATAGCTGCAAAGATGATCGTGGACTTCAGGAGAAACCCCCCTGCTCTCCCCCCACTCACCAACATGAACAGCACTGTGACTGCAGTGGAGTCATTCAGGTTCCTGGGCACCACAATCTCCCAGGACCTGAAGTGGGAAAACCACATTGAGTCCATTGTGAAAAAGGCCCAACAGAGGTTGTACTTCCTTCGCCAGCTGAGGAAGTTCAACCTACAGGAGCTGCTGAAACAGTTTTACTCGGTCATCATTGAATCCATCCTCTGCACTTCTATATCTTTCTGGTTCAGCTCAGCTACCAAATCTGACCTCAGAAGACTACAGAGGGTAGTCCGGTCTGCTGAGCGAATTATTGGTACAACCCTCCCCACTCTCCAAGAACTGTACTTATCCAGAGTGAGAAAAAGGGCAAAGAAAATCACTCTGGACCCCTCACCTCCAACAGTTCAAAGAGGGAGTGTCTCTTTGAACTGTTGCCATCTGGTCGACGCTACAGAGCTCTGAGCACCAGAACGACCAGACACAGGAACAGTTTCTTCCCTCAGGCAATCCATCTCATGAACACTTGACAAACACGGAACACACAACACTATTATACATTATTTACTTAAAACACATACTTATATTTCAAATTTGCACACATCATAACTGTACATAGAAATTGTCTATATTATATATTGTTTTTTGCTTTTTTTGCACTTTGTCTATCTTGTATATTTGTATATTATCCTTTCATTCTTTTTATTATCTGTGTCTTGTCTTGACGCGGTCACTCTGTTGCACTGTGGAGCTTCTGTCACTAAAACAAATTCCTAGTATGTGTAAACATATCTGGAAATAAAGCTCTTTCTGATTCTGATATCTGATTCTGGGTGGGCCAACTCCATATGAAACCCTACGGATTAAGAATGGGATGTCATTAAAGTTCACATGCATGTAAAAGGCAGGCGTCCCAAAACTTTTGGCAATATAGTGTACCTTCCAAAAGAAAAATGTAGGAAAAAAAAAAAAAAAAGATCTTCTGCGTAATACCGCCCTAACTAAACTACACTATCTAACAAATAAGCAAAAACATACAAAGGGTGGCACTCTCTCCTAAACCTAGTGTGTGTATAATATAAAAAGGGAAAATCCTATGTGTTGTACAATGTATGTCACGCGATGTACTTACCTGCTCACACCTTCCCAGCCTCACACACAACATGATGACTGGCGAGAACAGACAACCGTAACTGTACAAGCACGATAACAAAGAATGTCATCTTTGGTGGTGAATGACAGGCAGCGGAACCAATGGAAACTGTAACACACAAAAAAACAGAAAACACACAAAACAGACTACCCACAACACGCAATACCTTGTATGCTCTAGCGTACATAACAGTTGGTTTTGTACAAAAAAACCAACAACAATAAACCAACAATAGAGAGAAAGGGCTACAAACGATTCAGAGGGTGAGAGAGCGGCCCTTGTTAGTTAGACCAACTGACCCATTAGAGCAATTCATGCGAAAGAACTGATTCAACAGAGTAACTGATTCACGATGAACAAAATGAGAAAAATGCATGACACACAAACTGATTGCTGACATACTGCGAGGGAAAACATTTATCATGCCACTATACCACAGTCTCCCTTGTCAGTTTTTTTTTCAGTGGGATATTTTATCAGTATATCCTTTTTTAGTGTGCATGTGTCAGAAAGTAGTTTGTTCCACTTCAACTTATTCTGGCTTGGTAAATCGAGCTTGGTAAACTTTTTTTTTTTAATTTTATTCTAAAGGACCTCCATATCTCCTTAAGAAGGGCCTCTTCATAGGAAAAAAAGGTAGCTGTTCATTTGCATGTATTTTTTTCTATTTGTGTAGTATTTGTCTGTGTGGGACAAATGTTAAGTGTAATATTATGACGACAACATGCATGCAAAATGAAATAACTGTTAATTGTTAAGTAACATTTTGCTTTGTAATGTTTGTATTCATATTGCACCAATAAAATATATATATATATATAAAAAAAAAAATCCTTTGTATGGATGTGTAAAACAGAAGACAAATCGATAAATTTAAATTTGATCTATACCACTTTTCACTGGGGTTCACATATACTTGTTGGATAAATTACAATGGCTGTAGCATTGTAAAGAATTGGCCAAATATTAAAGAATAAAGTAAACATTTTGAATTATATGTGTTTGGCCAATGTTAAACAAGGATTTTATCTGCTGTAAAGTGTAACACCAGGCCGCTGACGCCCTCTGCAGGCATTTGTTATAATACATAATGTACATAAGATGATGTTTATATTATGTATACTACGTATTTTAACAGTGGTGTTCTATAAAACCACATTATTAAATGCACAACACCGCTGTATGCTGCATCAAAGGGACACACCACTCAGAAGTGCACGAGAAGCACAGGACGGAACGAGTGAAGGAGACGCGCTGAATGAAAGTGTGCGTTCACTCTCTGACAGCAGCTGATGGAACAGCCGAATGCGGCGGTTACCCTGGAAACCCCGTAAACAAAGCAGCTGCGCTATTGAACAGTTTTTAAAATGCTTTTTAACAGCCATTCAATTTTTTGTATTCACAATGTTTCTCAGCACAGCACCAAATACATAATACTTAAAGACTTAATAGGCTATTTATTTTCAAACTTATACATTTTTATATTTTAATCTGGACTACAACATCCCCTAATGATTGAAAATGTTCTGATTATTTGTTATTGTTCAGTAAAACTTTGAGACACGCGGCTTCATTAGTTAACATGTTCATTCATTATTACCAAACTGACAATGAAAAATACTTAAAGTATTTATTAATCTTAGTTAATGTCAATTTCTTACTAGTTAATGTTTAATAACATTACTAAAATCAAAAGCTTATTCAATCGACCTGCGATAAAACTAACAATGATCAGTTGTATTTCTTAACTAACATTAACAAAAAAATAATATGTTTTTTTTTAACAATTTGTTTATTGAGATAACAAAAAATAATAAGTTGAGTCCCAAATGACGCACTATACACTATGTACTTATCCATGTAGTGCGTGAATTGTATAAGGTTATTTTGTCATTTAACAACGGAGTCTGATACCCCCTCCCCCTCCGCTACGTAATTAAAGCTGCGACAGTTGAGTGGCATGAAGTGTCCAACATTCCACACTCTGTTTTTTCTGTTAAAATGGAATTTTTGGGGAATTTTCAGTGTGAACACACCTCTTGCACTATTTATACTTAAAAAAACGTCATAGAATAGTGCATAAGTATGCGAATTGGGACGCACCTATACTTTCTGTAACAAATGTAGCTATTGCTCAATCTTAGTTAATGCATTAACCCCTGTTAAATAATAAGACCTTATTGTAAAGTGTTACCTGTTGATCTTTATAATTCTTTTGCACTTTAATCTGTTTGGAAGATTTTACTTTATATTTTTTTTGTATATTGCATTATTGTATTTAAATGTTCAGAGGTCTTTTTTTCTTATAAGAAAAAGAGTTCTTAAACTGTGATAATACCGTATACTGTGATAAAAGGTTAAGCAATTATCGCAACATAAAAATTTGATACCGTCACATGCCTATTCGGTACACACGTGCACCTGTACCGAAACGGTTCGGTACGAATACGTGTACCGTTACACCCCTACTATCCAGAAAAAAAAAAAAGTAGATTTTTGTTTGTATATGCGGTCAATTATAGTTCTTAGAAAGATAACTGGAATCAGCAAAAAAAAAATCAGTAACGGCAGGTCAAACTAACAAAAAAAAGCGACATAAAACTTCATATCACTTACGTGGTCACACTTTACAATAAGGTTTCATTAGTTTACTAATTTAGTTAACATGAACTAAGAATGAACATTACTTCTACAGCATTTATTAATCTTAGTTAATGTTAATTTCAGCATTTACTAATAGATTATTAAAATCAAAAGTTGTTTTTGTTAACATTAGTTAATGCACTGTGAACTAATATGAACAAACAATGAAGGATTGTATTTTTATTATCTAACAAATGTATTGCTCATTGTTAGTTCATATTAGTTAATACATTAACTAATGTTAACAAATGTACGGTGGCGCATTGCTGCCACATACATAACATTTTTTCCAATCATTTATGTCATAATAAAGAGATTTTGTTAAAACGACATCTTTTCTCGTAAAAACGAGATATTGTTAAAACGACATCTTTTCTCATAAAAACGAGATGTTATGTCGTTAAAACGACATTTTTTCGTAATAACGAAATATTATGTCGTTAAAACGACATATTTTGTACATGATGTGTACGTTTACCTTTATCTGATCTATAATAGAGAATTTATATAGCCTAAATCAGTGTCTTTATCACACTTCCGCGCTCAAAAAGCAAGCAAATATAGTGTAAAATACCTTTCGATGCCTGTATCAATGGCAGTGCCCATTTGTAAATATGCAGTTTCTAATAATAAAGCACAATTTTATCATTTAGCATTCCTTATTTTCTGGAAAATAAGTCGCACCTGATGTCACATGCATCGGGTCAGACTTAAGTTTTTGAGAGGAGAAAAAAAAGAAAGAAAAAAAAAAAAACCCAGATAAATCCCGTTGGTGTAGCAAATTATTTAAAGCGAAGCTGAAACTTAACAAGGCTTTGTACTTTACTTGTGTCCCAGTATCCACGTAAAACAGCATCCTTCACATGAGCAAAAACGTGTTTTGGAATAACAACACAGCGGTAGAGCGGTAGTCTCATACTTAAGTGCAATAGCCTAAAATTGCTAAAATTTGTTATAATATTCATTCGATGAAGCGATGATGATCTGAGAACCAACATGTGCGCTGTAGTTTAGCGATCTCCACAGTGCAATTATGCTTCAATGAAAGTGTCATACAGCCAGTCTTTGTTTCTTCACAAGCCACTCGTACTATTTGTGTGACTAAATCTGCCATGATCAAACCTTCAGCGATGAATTCCAACAAATGCAACACGGATCTCCATCTTAGCTACTGTTTGCAGAATGCACTTTTGCAACCTATGTGACAATTCAATCGGGAAAATGAACATAGTTTGGAATTACTGGAAATAATATTAGGAGTTTCGCTGTTTTATCTTTTGAAGTTCCTAAAGGTTTTACCAGTTTTCATAATGTTAATCAGTTGAAAATTATATTGCCACTGGGACATTCTAAAACGCTTAACGTGAAACAGCTTAACGTGGCTTAATTTACTAAGACAGTGTTATTAACAAACCAAACTTAGTGAACATTATACTAATAAAGCATACTATGTACAGAAAAGCAAATGAGCCCAGAATATGAGCATAATATTAAGCATTTTCCTCCCATAAAGAAAACGCTTAACGTGGCTTAATGTACTAAGACAATGACATTAAAATACCAAACTTATTAAACACTATACTAATAAAGCATACTATACAGAAAAATTGGTTTGTGCAGATTTGATCTTTTAATATCACTTATAGGCTACATTAAGTGAGCTTAAGCTTTTTCTTTAACGGTTTTCTATGGGAGGAAAACACAACGTGTAATTAAACACATTGCGTTCATATTCTGGGCTCATCTGCTTTGCTGTACAGTATGGTTTATTATGATGTTTACGGAGTTTGGTCTTTTAATATCACTGTCTTAATACATTAAGCCACGTTAAGCGTTTTTCACGTTAAAGGGATAGTTCACCCAAAAATGAAAATTTGATGTTTATCTGCTTACCCCCAGGGAATCCAAGATGTAGGTGACTTTGTTTCTTCAGTAGAACACAAATGATGATTTTTAACTCCAACTGTTGCGGTCTGTCAGTCGTATAATACATGTCAATGGGAACTCCATCTATAAGAGTTAAAAAAAAACATGCACAGACAAATCCAATTAAACCCTGCGGCTCGTGACGACACATTGATGTCCTAAGACACCACTATGTCCAACTGCCTTGCGCATCCGGTTGGTGAGGTCTGAAAACGCGTTGTTGACGGAAGTGATATCTCGCACTTATATGCGAGACATCACTTCCGTTGCCAGAGCGCGTTCAGACCTCACCAACCGGATGCGCAAGGCAGTTGGACATAGTGGTGTTTTAGAGGGGAAAATTGATATAAATACTGTTCGGTTTCTTGCACAAATCGATCGTTTCGTGGCATAGTGGTGTTTTATAATGTATTCCAGTATGACAATATGTTTATACTGTCTATTGAATAATGTATCCTAATTTCAATATTGTACATAATTTATATGCATAAGTGTTACATTTACAAGAACGCAAATGATATAAGTTTAGAATTTCCTTCAAGTTTAACATATATTTTGGAAAATAATTACACTACTAATTACAATTGTGCAATCTGCAAACCCAAGTTCACTAAAACACATTGCTCCATTAAAATGAATTGGCTTAAAATAGACTCAATCATAGAATTGATATGTTAATGATCACAAAAGGACCATAAAATGTATTACATATGTTCTTTCTTTTTTTGTTTTTTTGTCAGTGTCACCACAGCACACGCTAATCGCTACGATCGCTAATCGTACATTCATGCTAACCATGTGCTCGAGGGCTTACTTAGGTGTAATACCAAGTTAGGCATTACACAGTTAAATAAAAAGATCAGTCATGTTTTGAACTCGTTGTAAACAATTTTTTGCAGGTTAAATAATTGTAAAGGAGGATATTTATAACGAATGAAGCCCATCAACCGTCTCTTTCCCTCGCTCGTCAACCACACAGTGGCCTGCAGCTTCGCTATTCGCTAAGCTGTTCACTAATTTCAGCCATGTGCATAACATAATGTCAGCTAATATTTTAATTATCATTGTACATTTTTACTCGCATTTGCAGGTGCCAGTATTGGCATTGGCATATCAAAGCTAAATCGACCAACCTCAAATTCTAACCTGTCAGCCTTCAATGCTGTGGCGCCGACAAGATAACAGAAGCGAGCAAATTACAAATCTTTTGGTAAATCTAACATTAAATAAGTTAATATTTGCATTAAGAATGACACGATAAACAAACAAAACAAACAAACAAAAAAACTTACCTACAGCTCAACTCTTCGCGGTCCCGCTGGAAGACGATTATTCCCGCCTGGAAGTTGACGCATGCGCAATTTGCGATGACAGAATTCATATTTTGAGGTATGTTTAACTTATTTTATTTTTATTTTTTTTAATGTTGCAGATATTACTGTTAACAAATGGGTAGTGTAGGTAGAATGTAACGATTTTTAATATATTTTACTTGCTAACTTATACTTAAGTAAAATCTAACTGATTTGCATGGGTTGTATTTAACACCCTCCAGCATCCCTATATTTGGTCGCACACTTCTCTATGCAGAATTACTTTTGATTGATAAATGCACATTGATTTAAAGTTTGTTCTTCGTGTTGAGTGAATTACATTATTACAAATTCGTGAAAACATTGTGAAAAAAGAACAAGCACAAAATATTTAATTAATATGGTTAGCATAAAAATATTCTATTAAAGTGTTTAAATACATTTCTACATACACGTTTTTTAATTCGAAGGAAAAAAATCCTTTACATCTATATCTGTCTATTAAGGTTCAAGTCGGGGGTCAGTCAAAGGTTCCTAAAGGGAAAATGGCTTAATAAACACACTAAATAGAGTCTTAACTAAATATGCACAAATAGCCTATTAATAGGCCTATGATGGTTAGGGAAAATAACATGTGACCCAGTATAAAAACAATAGAAGTCAACAGAAAGTTCCCACTGAAAGTTTTAGCTTGTTAAATAGCGACCTCTGCTGGGCATTTGCCAGAACAGACCTAATTTCTCCGACTTCTCCAAAGTTAAATGGGTTGTCGGAATGAAACTTGGGAAGATCTCCTCACTTTAATTCAGAAACCCCATAAAGATTTACTTTGCCTTACTTAGTGACTTAGCACTCCATATTCTAATATCTGATTAATATTTTTTATTATTATTTTTGAATGCCAACCGACAGAAATACTGCTTTAGTGACAATATTTCGACATGCATCTCACATTTATTCAGAAAATGTAAAAATATGCTTTATATATTACTCTAAAACAGGGGTTCTCAATCGTTTAGATGCCACAGACCCACATATATAATCATTTTTATGTGAGGGTCCCCCGTCCAAAAATTTAAAAGGCAGCTAGGCTATACATGTTTAATAAATAAATATTGTAAATGTTGGTGAAATATTTTTTGTAAAATATTAGGTTCATTGTTTTCTACTCACTATAGTACTGTATTGTGTATTGTTTATTTGTATATTTTTATCTAATATTTATTTAATTATTTATAATTTGTATTCTAATCTATTTTTATTTAATCTTTTTATGTATTTATCTATTTATTTTAAGCTTAGTATCTATTTTTAGCCTACTTGCTGTTTTTCTCTGAACATTTCCACAGACCCACACGCAGTTTGAAAACCGCTCTAAAACATCATGCAAATCCATTATAGGCTAACATACATTATTTGGTAGCATTCATACTTGGCAGCTTAAAACTGATAAATATTAGTCTAGTCTCAGATCGAATGGGAAGCGGTCTGTCTGCCCTCTTTCTTTCAACACATCCCATCTATTCTTCGCATAGAAGGTTCCGGCGCTCGAGCTCGAGAAGGTTCTGGAGCGCCACCGTTTATATAAGAGCGACAGCGCGCGCTGCGTTTAGCCAGCAGAACAACACTGAGAGAGAGAGAGACGAACCCGGCGACACAGCGAACCGGCTTTTCCACTCCTTTTTATTTGAGTGAGTATTATCAAACTTATAACATGCACAAATACAATCCTGAGGCTTTAGCTGAAGTGTTCTCTAGACTTATTCACAAATTTAACAGTTTCGAGGAATGCTGTGTGACACGTTAGCTTCTCTCAAGAACTAACAGTGTGCGACCAATATCCTCAATAAACATGCACTAATATTAATGTATCATATATATGTCTAGTGGCATGATTAAACTTGGTTTAAAGCTTAACAATGTCATATGCATACTCTTGAAGTGAGCAAGACTGTTGATGTTATTTTTCAGTATACTGTAGTTGATTCCTATCAAAGATGGTTCGAGAAACCGGTTACTACGACCTGCTCGGCGTGAGTCCCAAAGCCTCGCTGGACGAGATCAAAAAAGCATATCGGAAACTGGCATTGAAATATCATCCGGATAAGAACCCAAATGAAGGCGAGAAAGTAAGTGGAGGTGCTGAGCCACATACAGATATAGTGTTTCACGTTGCCATGTACAGCGACAGCAATGAGAGGAACTTTCTGGAAGTGTCCCGAACACTCATGCGAGCCGGCGAAGGATTACATTCTGTGCATTGCTTTGAGATCTATCCACATTTATAGATATATAGTTAATGCTTTGTATTTTGTTTTTGTTTTGAATAAAGAAATAAAAGACGAAGAAGTCCCTGAACAGTGCTAAGGTGGGGAAAAAAACACGAGTGGATTTATAGGTGCTTTATTTTATTTTATGATGTTGTTTTATTTTAGTTCTAGGTTTATTTTTTGAAATTTTTAAGGGAAAACTGCCAATTGCCAAAAATAAATAGCCACAAATAAAAAATAATGGAGTAAAAAAATACCAAATAAATAAAAGTAAAAAAAACAAAAATGCAATAAAAACAAAGAGTTGTGAAAAAAATTGGCACAACATGTTTACTTTTGGGGGGGAAATTAAAGTAAAAATGCAGTAAAAAATGGCTAAGGGACAGAAGAAAATACAGAAAGGGAAAAAGACTAGGAAAGGCACTAAGGCATTTACCGTTTCCATAACACATTTGATCTGTTATATGCAGCATGGAAACTGATCTAGGATGGGAAGTGTTTTTCCTGGGACGTGTTTTTGCATGCATTATTAAAGGAGTAATATTATGATCTTTTCTATTCCCCAGTTTAAACTCATATCACAAGCCTATGAGGTCCTGTCAGATCCCAAAAAGCGGGATTTGTATGACCAAGGTGGTGAACAAGCCATCAAGGAGGGAGGCATGGCAGGAGGAGAATCTCCCATGGACATTTTCAACATGTTCTTTGGTGGCGGAGGCAGAATGCAGAGAGAAAGGAGAGGTGAGACATATATTTATTGCACCAGGTGGCAGTGAGCAACTGTGAAATGTCCCACCATGGGAAGTCTAAACATAAGGTTTGGGGGGTTAAATATAGTTTACATACTTCAAAGTTTAAGTTTAGTATTTCATATCCATATTGTTGTTAACTTCTATGTTAATATTTTGTCTTATTCAGGTAAGAATGTGGTTCACCAGCTTGGGGTCACACTGGAGGAATTGTACAATGGCTCAACGAGGAAACTTGGTCTTCAGAAGAATGTTATCTGTGAGAAATGTGAAGGTAAGAATGGTTACTAGTTCTTTTGTGCACCTTTATTATTTGGTAATATTATAGTTAAAAGATTAGTTCACTTGGGAATTAAAATTTCCTGATAATTTACTCACCCCCATGTCATCCAAGATGTTTATGTCTTTCTTTCTTCAGTCGAAAAGAAATTAAAGTTTTTGAGGAAAACATTCCAGTATTTTTTTTCCATATAGTGGACTTCAACAGTTACCAACGGGTTGAAGGTCCAAATTGCAGTTTAAATGCAGCTTCAAAGAGCTCTACATGATCCCAGCCGAGGAAAAAGGGTCTTATCTAGTTAAAAAATAGGTCATTTTCTAAAAAAAAAAAAAAAAAATTACATACATTTTAACCACAAATGCTTATCTTGCACTGCTCTGCGATGCGCCACAAATTACATAATCACGTTGGAAAGGTCACGTGTGATGTAGGTGGAAGTACTGATCCAGTGTCTACAAAGTGAACATGCAAAGACTAAGTCAAACGTTTTTTTTTTTGTTTTTTTTTTTGACCAATTGTTTTACTTGATAAGACCCTTATTCCTCGTCTGAGATCGTGTAGAGGCCTTTGAAGCTGCATTAAAACTGCAATTTTGACCTTCAACCTGTTGGTAACTGTTTAAGTCCACTATATGGAGAAAAATCCTGGAATGTTTCCTCAAAAACCTTAATTTCTTTTCGACTGAGAAAAGAAAGAAAGACACAAACATCTTGGGTGACATGGGGGGAGTAAATTATCAGGAAATTTTAATTCTGAAGTGAACTAGTCCTTTAAAGACGCAATGTTGATTTATCGATTTAAGATGTGAAATTTAAGATGTGAATCGCTGCAGGTTATGGAGGCAAAAAAGGCACAATTGAAAAATGCTCAACTTGCAAAGGAAGAGGGGTTCAGGTCCAGGTACAACAGATTGGACCCGGAATGATCCAGCAGATTCAGAGCATGTGCTCAGATTGCCAAGGACAAGGAGAGAGGTTCAACTCCAAGGACCGCTGCAAAAACTGCAATGGACACAAAGTAGAGCGCAAGAAGAAGATTCTTGAAGTCCACATTGACAAAGGTAGAAGAACACAAATTTTTCTTAGAAACGTAGGCTCTAGCTTCTGTTTCAATTATTTGGAGCAAACATTCCAGAAGTATATGAATAATTGTCTTTGTTACAGGTATGAAGGATGGGCAGAAAATCACATTCCATGGAGAAGGAGATCAAGAGCCTGGACTGGAGCCTGGTGATGTTATAATCGTACTAGACTTGAAAGAACACCCTGTCTTCCAAAGGCAGGATGACAACCTCGTCATGAAGATGAAGATCAAGCTGGTAGAGGCACTCTGTGGATTTAAAAAGACAATCCGTACTCTCGATAACAGATCACTGCTCATCCATTCTTCTCCAGGTATTTCATATATACCATTTACTTGTGTATAATATTTGATTTTTCAAATAATATTTAGTGAATAAAACATTTGAATTAAAATTAAATATATTTCCCCTCATACTATTCATGTGAATAATATTTAAATTAATATTTAGTACTTAAAATATTTGATTGTAATTAATTTGAATTTTTATTGGTTTTTTGTTTGTTTTTTTAGGTCAAGTTATAAAACCAAATGATCTAAAATGTATTTATAATGAGGGCATGCCTCTGTACAGAGAGCCTTATGAGAAAGGTCTTCTCATCATACAGTTTGAGGTAAGTTGGTACCCTGTGTTATAATTTTTTTTTTTTTTTTTGAGAGAGAGAGAAATAAAACAAAAATCAGATTTTTTTTTGTAAAAAAAAAAATAAAATACGGAGAAAAAAAAATGTGTGTGAAACAACGTGTTTCACAACATGTGTGAAAGTACAGAGCCCCACAGATGACATACAGACAAAAATATATATATTGTGGCCACAATTTAAGAATTAGTTCCCACGAATTAAGGATTAATGCTCTCATTTTAGTAAATCGTAGTCATGATTTACTAATTCGTTTCCTCGTTTTAGTTAAATCTGGTCACAGATTAAAGGGTTAATTCACCCAAAAATGGAAGAAAAACAAGAAGTCATTAATTACTCACCCTCATGTTGCTCCAAACACGTAAGACATTCATTCATCTTCATAATACAGAAGATTTTTTTTTTTTTTTTTCACATTAAATCAGAGATTTCTGTTCCTCCATTGACAGTACATGGAACTACTACTTTGGCGCTTCAAAAAAGTTCATAAAGAGATCGTAAAACTAATCCATATGAATTGAGCGGTTTAGTCCAAATTCACATATAAACATTGATCATCGAACATAAACAGAAGCTCAACCGAAACTGCTTGACATATGAGAAGAAACCTCATTGGTTCTTGCGGAAGCTCAAACGTGCTGCGTAGCTTGAGAATGAACCTCATTGGTTCTTGCACATCAAGCGAACATGCTTGAGCTTCTGTTTACCATATCTGATGTGCCTTGATGGTTTATTTGTGAATAAAAACCTAAATTAAATCTGTTCATCATATAAAGCGATTGTGTCTCTTCAGAAAATGTGGACTAAACCGCTCAATTCATATGGATTAGTTTTACAATCTCTTTATGAACTTTTTGAAGTGTCAAAGTGGTAGTTGCGTAGACTGTCAATGGAGGGACAGACAGTATTCATTCAAAAGATTTTCATTTGCAGTGTTGGGGAAAGTTACTTTGAAAAGTAATGCATTACAATATTACGTTAAAAGTAACTAATTTGTACTTTGTAAGATAAGTAATGCATTACATTACTTTTGCATTACTTTTTCTCACCTGGGCTGGGCTTGTTTTTTTTTTTTTAATAACAAAAAAGTTATATTTTTGGGCAAATGTCAATATCCTTTCACACCAAAAATTGAAATAAGCCTCAGGCTGAAGGAAATGCAAATTTACGCGTGTACAGTATAGGGTACAAGCTCAAACAGATCTTTCAGTTGTGCTGCCATTCTGGTTAACGGAAGAATCAGACACAGGAGAAAAAAGTTTAACACTTAAACTAAAGTCATTTTTGCTTATGGATCATCGAAGGTCAGCAGCAAGTACATTGGTCAATAAGGTGAGATTAAATGCATAAAAATTTTTTATTTTGTTTAACATTTAATTATTGAAGATTTGCATAGTATTCTAATTTCAAGTTACTTGTAATGTGTTACCCCCAACACTGTTCATTTGTGTTCTGAAGATGAATGAAATTTTTTTATTTTTGGGTGAACTATCCCTTTAAGAATTCATTTCCACAACTTGTTAATTAATTTTCTCGTTTTAGTAAATCATGGCCATGGTGTACTAATTCAGCAACAAAGCTGTCAAAACGAAAACACTGTATTATGTATGATTTAATTAAAACGAGGGACTGAATCAATAAAACAAGAAAATTAATTCTTGATTTGTGGCCTATATATATATATATATATATATATATATATATAAAATATATTTAAGTTTTCCCACCCACATGCCATGTGTGGGGCTCAGTATGAAAGAAAACAATTAAATTATCTTGTGCTGGGACTGTCACATCTCACAGAAACATTTCTGTTCCCTCAGATTGAGTTCCCAGATAAACACTGGCTACCTGAGCACATGCTGCCTGACCTGGAGAGGTTACTTCCTGGCAGAGATCACGTCATGATGTCAGATGATATGGAAGAGGTTGACCTCTGTGAAGTAGACTATGAAAGGCAAAAGAGAAACCACAGTGGTGAAGCCTACGATGAAGATGAAGGCCCCAGGCACGGTGGAGTCCAATGCCAGACTCAATAAGTGTCATATAAGGAACATCTGTGCAATACTTCTTGAAATATGACCTCAAGTGTACACTGAATATTAGGGCGGTTAAATTTAGTTCTTGCCGAGCAATACACACAGCAAGGATTTCCCCCTACCAAAGCCTTATAAAACGGACCATTTTCTTGCCACCACTGGAATTCTTTATTCTGAAGTATCTGATGAGGAGGAACCAGGAATATTTTGGAACAACCACCACAAATGATTAACAGACATTTAAAGGAATTATTTTGGATAAAAATGTTATCCATTTATGATTTATTAGTAGCTTCGTTTTTGCATGTAAATTATTCATTCTGTGAGTATGTTCACTTTTATATGTTAGATGTGTTTTGGTCGAGTGGGTGCAGCACTTTTTTGCCAGTTAAAAATCGTATTTGTATGTTTTCTAAGAATGTGACACTGTACATTTAACTTGTGTCAAGTTTCTTCGGTTGAATGTGTTCTTCGTTTTTTCCACAAATAAAACATCATTACATTTTCTCTTTTGTTTACTTGAGAATATATATAATTGCAAATGAATGGAAGCTTTTATCAATGGCAAGTGTAAAAATTCATAAAGGATAATAATATCCTCAACAACTTTGAAAGCTTTGATGGCAAAAATTGCATGAGATGAGAAATTAAACTTATAACGTCACACAGAATTAAATTGCAGGATGCAGTTGTATCATGCAGAAGAATCTTTATTCAGAACCACTGAACCGATAACATGGTAGAAAGAACCTGCCATGTATCATTCATAATCACATTTAAAGTTCATTCATTGTAATCAATGAAAAAGTAAGGCATTAAGAAGTTGCACAATTTCTTTGTATTCAAAGCATCATTCCTTCTTCATCCTTCTCAGTGTTGCTTTCTTCTGAAAGAGCAACCTATTTGGAAAAAGAAATATTGCAATATGAGACACTGTATCAGATAGCATATTTAGTTACTTCTACAACCTCTGGACGAATTACAATCATACAGTAAATAAATACACACCCTCAGTCAGCCTCGCTTTTCCTCCTGTTGGCTGGCAAAGCACTGTTGAACACCCAACACACAACACAACCGTCTGCGCATGACTGAACACAGTTGTGATCTTATAACAACCTACATGGAAACAAACAGAAAAGATTACGTTTTCCACAAGTGAAATATTACACACAAGGCAAACAAAGTTTCTTCTGAGGATCTCAAACCTGGACATTTTACATCCATGAAGTACGAGTTGGGACTTTGCACAAGCCTTTTCTTCTTATGCTGCCTTCTTTCAAAATCAAAGGACGGGTTGAGTAGATCTTTGGCCAGCTGTTAAAATGACAATATACTAATAAATACACACAGCATGTTACTATAGTAATTTATAAATTTACTATATAACGCACCATGTTACTATAAACAGTTCAGTCAAAAACATGACAGTCATTTTAATCTCTTATTTACAAAATCTACAATATAGGCAACATTAGTTAATCATGCTTCTGCACACAAAAACAACATTGTTCAACAGCCCTCATTGTCAGTATGAAAACTATAACAACTTACTTTTAAAAACACACATAAAACATAAATCTATCTCAAACCATCGTTTTGCTCGCTGCAATGTTTACATGTTACTCGTGTTAAGTGAAACAAGGCCTTATCTGAAAGCCACGCAGCGCCATGTGAAATCACAAACTTTCCCATGTTTACCGCACGGTTAAAATAATCAACAACTGGATTAATATTAAAACGACAGACAACAGAATTCATATTAACAACTGTCAAATGCAAGATTCGTTGTCTAGTTGAGCAAATCCACTTACAGGCATGGTCGGAAGCTGCTGATTTTCGCATTCGTGTGTGTCTGCTGCTGTCCTCGATCCTGAATCGCTCGGATAACTGCTGGGTTGCCACGCGCAGCTTCATAAAGCAAATCTGATCAGACATGCCCAGGCATGCTCCACAATAAAACACTCCTTTATACCTTAGCCCCTATAAAACCTGACAACATTACAGGGACTTCCTGAAAATTACATCAGTCTGACAACATTAAGTAATGACGTGTAGACGAAAATATGCTGCTGTTATAGATATAAATATAATTCATAAATGAATATATTTCTTTTGAAAGGTGAACCTTAAAGACTTTCCAAAGACAAAACAAATATCCTTCTTACACTTAGTATCAATATCTGTAAGAAAGCTTTAAAAATGTTTTAACAGGCTACACTAGATTATTTTTGTTGCATATGCTAATATGCTGCTGTCAGCGTGCCTCATATCTCAAAAAAAAAAAAAAAAAAAAAAAAAAAATTCAAGTATTATCTATCTATCATCTATCTGTCTGTCTGTCTGTCTGTCTGTCTGTCCGGATAGCACACAAACATCGCAGAGACGTATGTTTGATGTGTGTGTTTTCATCTGGAAGATGTTGTATTATACACAACATGTCTATGAGACATTTCCTGTCAGATGTTAAATAGACATTTAGAAAATGTCTTTAAGATGTTTATAATTTAGAATGCATGTAAAACTGATAAAACTGTTTTAAAGACGTTTATCAGATGTTTGTACACAGCAGATGCTTTCCAGATGAAGTGCTCTTTATAAGACATCTTGGAGATGCTATCTATCCATCTATCTATCTATCTATCTATCTATCTATCTATCTATCTATCTATCTGTCTGTCTGTCTGTCTGTCTGTCTCTGTCGTCCGTCTATCTATCTGTCTATCCATCTATCTATCTATCTATCTATCTATCTATCTATCTGTCTGTCTGTCTGTCTGTCTTTATCTATCTATCGATCAATCTATTTGTCTGTCTGTCTTTATCTATCTATCTATCTATCTATCTATCTATCTATCTGTCTATCTGTCTGTCTCTGTCCGTTCGTCCGTCTATCTATCTATCTATCTATCTATCTATCTATCTATCTATCTAATAAAGCTGTATAATTACAAATTGCAATAAAATAAAACACACAAACCCTCTGGGTTAATATTTCCTGTACTGGCAACCCTGCCATTTCTCAGAGCCCCTCCAGAGATGCAGTTCCCCTTCCTTAGCAGCTTCCTCCTCTACGAAACACATTTAATTGTTCGATTTAGTTTACTTCTTGTTCTTTTTACTTGTTGTTCTTATTCTTCTTTGATTGAAGCATAATTACAAACTTTGAGTAGACGTACATCTACTTAATCTCAGGTTGTTGGTCATGTGACTACGCCCCCTAGTGGTTGTTCAACGGCATCATTAAACTTTTATTATTTTATACTCATTTTTTTTTTTTTTTACTACTAGACCAATACAACCAGGAACATCATTTTAGGACAGATATAAATATAATTCATAAATGAATATATTTCTTTTGAAAGGTGAACCTTAATGTCCAAAGACTTTCCAAAGACAAAACAAATATCCTTCTTACACTTAGTATCAATATATGTATTAAAACTTTAAAAATGTTTTAACAGGCTACACTAGATTATTTTCTGTTGCATATGCAGTGCTTTCTTGATAACGACCTGTAATGTATCTAGGGGTACTCCGTAGAGACTGTCCTCCTAGAAACTACATTGACCAATCGCGCAGGTGCCATCGCGCTGACGTCACACAACGAGGCTCCGCCCTCGCTCGAGACCGTATGATTTTTGTGTCAATGCCATGAACAAGGGAAACTGTGCACTGTCATTCATAAAGGAAATACTGGCTTGGTAAATGGCGAAGACTTACGATTACCTTTTCAAACTCTTGCTAATTGGAGACAGTGGAGTGGGAAAGACATGTCTGCTGTTCAGATTCAGCGAGGACGCGTTTAACACCACCTTCATCTCCACAATCGGTCAGTTCACCGGTGATCTGGGTAGAAGGTATTGTACTGTGTCCTGTTATATACAGGACAATAGTGTTTAGATACAGCAAAACTGTAATAATTAAGTTTTTAGTTTCATTTGCATTGATAAAAGTAGGTTTGAAAAGCACCTGTGGGTTTTTCAGTCAATTATGGGATTATGTTTAAAACATCTGGATTTATTTAGAAATGCACAGGCCTTTGAGTAGCTTGCTTATGTAGACAAATTAAAATATATATATTTTAAAATGTTTTAAAAATGTTTATTTCTTATAATGCTTTCTTTAATATATATCTGTGTTGTAAAAAATATTTTTATATAATTTAAATGTATTATATATTTTTATTTGTTTAAAATTGTACCCAAATCTAGTATTAATATTAAAGGGAAGTATTAGATAGATAGATAGATAGATAGATGGATAGATAGAATCTATCCATATCCGTCTATACAGATACACAGATATAGATACTCTGGAAACAATGCTGTCGGTGAAGGTGTGAGAGTCATATTTTGCTGACCACAGCTGTATCTACTTTTAACCTGTCAAACCCTGCTCACTAATGGCCTTACAAGTTCATACAGGAGTCTACACAAGAGAACCATAAACTGTATTATTGAGTTACTAATTCTGTGTTCATGCTGATGGATTCAAGCCACTCAGTAAGTTGCTGTTAGATGTTTTGTTGTAGTTTTCAGGTTTAAAATCAAGACCATATGCTGTTTTCCATATGATGACAGTCATTATTCTTTAACAGTGAGAAACAAGGAACTTGCTTCCTCATGATGCAGAAAACATAAGATGCTATAAAATAATAGGCCTATTCATGTGCGTACAGGATGAATAAGTGCTTATATAACCTTTTCTCAACTAGATTTTCTATCACTTTTTTTTTCTGTCAGCATAAACCTCATAAAATGTTGTTACATATATGATTAAAACAAGAAAAAAGCCAAAGTTTTTGTTTTTTAAATGAAAACAAGTGCTAATATCTTCTACAGTTTAACTTCTCGTGCAAATTAATCTTGCTTTAAGGATTTTTTAGACAAAATACTTTGTAAGAAAATAATATTTTGTATTGTGTGTGTGTGTGTAAGCTGCACAGTTGTCTTTCGTCTGCCTGCACAGAGAGTTTAGTCATTTCCTTTGTCAGTTTTTCCATCTGATTAAAACGTCACCGCCCCCTATGCCTTTGTTTGCGATGCTGTCTTGCAATGGGGTCTCTGAGCCTTGACTTTCTTTCAGACTTCATTTGTATTTACATCCCATTTATCTGGCAAACCAGCTCATTCTCTGAGTAAAAACAGCAATTTTGTGCTTGTTTATATGTTAGAAATCATCACGACCTCTCTACATAAACAATATTTTGATGACAACGTCAGGACGGAGTGCTGGGGAAAGTATGGTTCCTTTGTGTGGGGTCATAGTAGACTTGACCGTGAACAGAGGGCTGTACTGTTTGAATCCCCATCATGCTCTCGTGATATTCACACAGCCCATCTCAGCATTCTTCCGCCAATGCAGTGGAGCATTTGACTGGCATCTGCTTTCTTGTGCCAGGACGTCCATGACCCCAGTTGTGGCCACTCTGCATACTTCCCCACACTTCTCTGAGTCCACCTCCGCTTCCTGTGACTCAGTCTGTGTGTTTTTCTCAAGGTTGTGATATTGCTTAATTGCTTGATAAATTGCTTGTCATGTTCCTCATTTCAGCTGTGGTTGTCTGCCGGAAGCTAGTTGCTTTAGTTTATAAAGTTTTAAAGGATATTTTTCTTTAAAAAAAAAAACCATCGCTTCGCTTCAGAAGGCCTTTATTAAACCCCCTGAAGCCGTATGGATTAGTTTTATGATAGATGGATACATTTTTGGGGGGCTTCAAAATCACACCTCCCATTCACTACCATTATAAAGCCTGGAAGAGCCAGGAGAAGATAGTCATACACCTAGAATGGCTTCAGGGTGGGTTAATCATGGGATAATTTTCATTTTTGGGTGAACTATCCCTTTAAGGACCGTTCACACCAAGGATGATAACTATAATGATAACGATAAAGATATAGTTTGTAAAATCATTCTAAATTTAAAATAATAGCAGACTCCACACCACAACTATAACAATAACGTCAAAGAGGAACGATATCGTTGGAATCACTTCCACAAGGATTTTTTTTCCAGCTGATGAACGATAAAAACATTGACAGCCAATCAGAATTCATCCTGATTTAAAGAGCTTGAGCATTTAAAGCGACATTTGACAAAACTGCAGCACATGCTTATAATAAACATAACATTATTGTGTGTTGGAGTGGACGCGAAAATATTTATAGTTATAGTTAACTTTATAGTGATGTTTTTTAAGGTGAATGGGCCTTTAGTCAGTATTTTGGTCTTGTTTTCCAGTATATGTATCTAAAATTCTTTAAAGGTGACCTATAATGCCCCTTTTACAAGATGTAATATAAGTCTCTGGTGTCTCCAGAATGTGTCTGTGAAGTTTCAGCTCAAAATACCCCACAGATTATTTATTATAGCTTGTCAAATTTACCCCATATTTGGGTGTGAGCAAAAACATGCCGTTTTTGTGTGGGTCCCTTTAAATGCAAATGAGCTGCTGCTCCTGGCCTGCTTTCCAGAAGAGGGCAGAGCTTTAACAGCTCGAGCTTCGGTTGCTCAACAACAACAAAGCAGGAGAATCTCACGCAGCCAAAATGATGATTGTCAGTAACGGTGTTCAGCCTTACATTGTTCAAACCGGAGTTGGACACTGATGGAGAGACTCAGGAAGAAGTTACAACTTTTAGAATGAAACTGGATGTTTCTGAATGGTTAGTGGATACATTTATGTAGTTGCTGTGGAGTTGATTCAACTCATCGACTAGCATGTGCCATCATGTTAATCTTTTGTGCAAATCCAGCGTTGAATTAATCCTCATTTGTGAAGCAGTCCAGCGTAAAATGACGGCATGGCAACAACACTTTACTACAACAACTCTTTCTTTTCTCTAAAGCAGCCCAACATGGCCTCGCCCCCTTTGTTGCGTGTTCCCGGGAGCGGGGTTTATGTAAATTTTAGGGTTATTGATGTCACTAACCTGGGAAGCAGCTCGTTGTAGTCCCTACCAGCCGTTTGTTGTAGTCCTTAAACAGAGAATTCTTTAAAAGAAAATATCTCAACTTTGAGCGTCGTAACTTTGCAGATGTTGTTTATGCTCTAACAGCAACATTACACACTAACTAAAGTTAAAATGTGAAATCATAATCAACCACCCCTTTAAAACAAGATAATTGTATAATTTGTATGCCAAAATAACATAAGATAAAGGTCTTAATGTCAGAGAAATCAAACAAAATTTAATGAGGTTTATGCATAAAACAAGAACCGTTTTTTAGTGTAAACCTCTTAGTTACCCGCCCAGATCTTGAACTAATATTTTGTTGTAGCATTAGACATTTTTTCACAGGAAAACCACACCACAAAGCCACTTGTTTGACTAGTTATATTGAGTATAAGGCCTCTTATTGAATTTCTACAGAATTTTTGGTCATACATAATCTTAGAAATCCTCCATCTTGATTTATTTCTTGAATGGAAACCATCTCTTACAATATCAATAGGTTTAAGATGTCAGATAAACATAGAACAACCTAAAATGTTATGTTTGTTGCGCAGTACACAACATTTATGTGAGCAAGGCAGCCCGATACCAGCAACAAGTAATTTTCCTCTAACCAGCAGGACAAAAAAATGGCAAGAGGAGCAGTTTAACCCCAGGAACTGGAAATAGCTCATTACTGCAGTGAAACATTGATTGTATCATTGATTCCATGTGGTGCCAGTCACTGAAGATCTGACGATGTTTCTCTTTTTCTCTGTTGCCAGGAATTGATTTCAAAATCAGAACTGTCGAGCTGAACGGCAAAAAAATCAAGCTTCAGATATGGTGAGCCGTTTGTTTGTCATTAATATGCAGCGCTAAGTTGTGTTTTATATATCCTGTTATGTCATCATTTACACTTCGCCTTT
Organism: Ctenopharyngodon idella; assembly: GCF_019924925.1. Taxonomy (NCBI): domain Eukaryota; kingdom Metazoa; phylum Chordata; class Actinopteri; order Cypriniformes; family Xenocyprididae; genus Ctenopharyngodon; species Ctenopharyngodon idella. Next base: position 18,877,654 of record NC_067243.1, read on the forward strand.
AGAGATATTTAAAGCTGTGTAAAGAGATATTCACATCCTAAACAGACTTTTAAATATGGAGAACAGTTTCTGCACTTAATTAGAGTTTTGTTGCTTTTAAACATTATACCAGTTAGCTTTGAGGCTATTATGCTAAAAGGCCATTTTATTCATCTTGCACACAAATATTAACATTTAAATAAAATGCTCTCTAGAATGACAATACACTTGTGGGAAAAGAAGTACACTTTAGCATACTTTAAAAATGAGTACTTTTTACGAAATAATATACTTTAAAAGAATATTCCACCTAAGTGCGAACTAGCTGTAATGATTTCAGACACTTAATTGCATGTTATTTGAAATGAAATTAAATGTATTATAGTTTATATTAAATTCAATTAGTTGAACTTAAGACTGCTTCTTTGACCCACAGCTCAAAAGTACACAAGACCATCTTTATATGTAATTTCATAATTATGCCTGTTTTTGAAATAAAGTATACTGCTGAATGTACTAAAATAAACTTTAATGTAATTTCTATTGAAACTTTTATGTCATGTATTGAAATATATTTGTAATTACACATTTGTAATGATTTAGTGCAATTTAGTATATGTAAAAAAATAAGTTTACTTCTGTAAATCACAACAAAATAATTTAAAATGTACTTTAAAGTAACTTTTAATTTAACATTATTACAAAGTGCACTTTTTGAAAAGTGTAAATAAGTGTGTTAAGCAACTTATTTCGTTAATATCATATTATCTGCAAGTATATTATCTTTTAAAAACATACTTTTAAGATTTGCAGTACACTACAAGTGCACATTCAATACAATGAAGTGTACTTTCTTTTTATTAACTAACTTGCCTATGATTAGAAATAGCAAGTAGCTAATGATGGTTTGTTATTTTTGGTTGCATTAACGCTTCATACTTTTCTGCCTTAAAAATGTATACTGTAAGCCCTTCAAACTTCTTTTTTTTTCAACTGGAAATACGTCAAAACAGAATAGAAATCGGTTAAAGAAACGAATTCATGAGCTAGCAATATGCTAGTTAATATCTAGGCACTATAAGAAGGTTTTTGGGATCCTTAAGTGCTGATATTTATAATGGTCCTTGACTGTCCTTGAGAAGTAAGAAGGAAATGACATCACACTGTGGCTATTCTTCCTGTTAACAGTTATAATGCTCACACACCCTGTCCAGCAGACTAATGAAGGATGAGACGTGCAGACAATAGTGTCGTGAACATCCGTGCCTCTCCCTCTGTCTGCACATTCTACAGGATGTTTATATTAAAATTTGGAAAAGAATGGGGTGGGATTCACAGTAAATGAATGTGAAGTGTTGAGGTTCAGCGAGGTGACAAAGGAAGGAAGGAACGAGGTGAGGATGCGTATTTGCTTGTGACTGTCTGGTTGTTTTACAGGGACACGGCTGGGCAGGAAAGATTTAGGACGATCACCACAGCATATTACAGAGGCGCTATGGTAAGACACTACTGGCTACTACACTGCAAAAAAATTATTTTCTTACTCGTGCTTTTGTCTTGTTTTCCAATACAAATATCTAAATAAGATAGATTTATTTGAGAAGCAAAATTACTTGACATATTAAGTCTTGTTTTCTGAAATCTAAACTCATCAAAATTAAGCCAGTTCATGCTTAAAATGAGAAAAATTTCTGCCAATGGGGTCAGAAATATAAACTCACTTAATTTTGATCTAGTTTTAATATACAATGGTGTGTTCACACTTGTAGTTCGGTTCTCTTGGTTCGGACTAAAGCCTCGCTCAGACTGTCAGTCCAAATCTGATTTTTGTACATATCCGATTGAAATCCGATCAGATTTAGCAAGTGTAAAAACCGCAAAAAAATCACATGAAATGCGATTTTTACAAATCTATTTCGAGCTACATTGATATGTGGTTTGAAATCCTATTCAAATCGCATTTCTGGAAATCTGTTTCAGTCTGACTGCTCTGATCGGATTTTGCATGGTTACACCAAATAAAAAGTAAATGTCAGACTAACATGCTGAAAGTCACTGCAGAAACAAGGTTGTGTTGTTGCAAAGTGCCAGACGAGCAGAAAATGACAATGATAATGACAAATAATCGGATTTGAACTGCCAGTGTGAACGTAGCCTAAGGGTGCATTAACACTGGCAGTTCGAAACGAGGCACGGTTCGCATGAAAAATTAGTAATGTGAAAGCTGTCATACGGACCGGGGAGCACACCGGGGTACCGAACCCAAGACTACCTGTAGGAGGTGGTCTGAGTTTGGTTGCACTGGAACTGTGGTGCAGTTTGCATAAATGTCAAACCAGCTCGGACTCAAGTGCACACTTGTCCAAGAAGTAAAGTAATCTGCGCATGCTTTTTAGATGATGACCATGACAATAATTCAACAAAACACATGTAGGGGATGACAGTAGTGTTGTCAAAAGTACCGACTTCAGTACCAAGTCAGTACTGAAATTTAAAAAATGTTACAATACCAACATTTCCCCCTAGCATTTTGAGCGCTGTTGAGCAGATTCTTAAACACTTGTGATCGGCCATTTTGTTCATGGGCTCAACAGATTTGTCTGTGATTGGCTACAATAATCAACGCTTCAAAACATGTTGTAAATAGACATCTTTTACGCTCTTCACCAAGCGCTTACACAGATATACATGGGAGCGTTAGACATATCTGTTGAGTGTGTGAACACAATGTCCAATCAGAGGTGTTTAAGAATCCGCTTAGATGACAGTGGTGATGATTGAGCGTACAGCAACTATTTAGTATTCAGTTTCATTGTGCAGAGTGAGTGGAATTAAAGAGGCAAATGAATGGCTCACAAATTGCTTTCTCCTCAAAGGAGTCTTTCTTCAAGCAGCAGAAAGCTGCCTCCATGCAACGTACATACAGTAAACCCAAGTGTCACTCCCTCTGCTGCATATAATAGCACCAAATTAGTACAAAAAAAAAAATGACATGATGTGATGACGTAAGTTGAATGCAAATGCACCAGGGTTCGATAGAATCAAGTTGAGTGTGAAACCAGACCAACATTGTGGGGGTACCCGGCACTGGGAACAATTGCACTTGCACCGCAGCAAACATGCCCAATGTGAAACCCCCTAAGAAAACGATACATCTAGTCCTGGTTCGCTTAGCATCCACACTGTTATTTTTAACACTGAACTTAAAAATACAAAACAAAGGCTTTTATAATGTATAAAATATAATTTTGCACCAGAACTTATTAAACATCTAAAACAATATGTACAATATCTCACAGAAGTGAGTACACACCTCACATTTTTGTAAATATTTTATTATATCTTTTCATGTGACAACACTAAAGAATTGACACTTTGCTACAATGTAAAGTAGTGAGTGTACAGCTTGTATAACAGTGTAAATTTGCTGTCCCCTCAAAATAACTCAACACACAGCCATTAATGTCTAAACCGCTGGCCACAAAAGTGAGTACACCCCTAAGTGAAAATGTCCAAATTGGGCCCAAAGTGTCAATATTTTGTGTAGCCACCATTATTTTCCAGCACTGCCTTAACCCTCTTGGGCATGGAGTTCACCAGAGCTTCACAGGTTGCCACTGAAGTCCTCTTCCACTCCTCCATGATGACATCACGGAGCTGGTGGATGTTAGAGACCTTGCGCTCCTCCACCTTCCGTTTGAGGATGGCCCACAGATGCTCAATATGGTTTAGGTCTGGTAACATTCTTTAGCAAGGCAGTGGTCGTCTTGGAGGTGTGTTTGGGGTTGTTATCATGTTGGAATACTGCCCTGCGGCCCAGTCTCCGAAGGGAGGGGATCATGTTCTGCTCATTCATGGTTCCCTCAATGAACTGTATCTCCCCAGTGCCGGCAGCACTCATGCAGCCCCAGACCATGACACTCCCACCACCATGCTTGACTGTAGGCAAGACACACTTGTCTTTGTACTCTTCACTTGGTTGCCGCCACACACACTTGACACCATCCGAACCAAATAAGTTTATCTTGGTCTCATCAGACCACAGGACATGGTTCCAGTAATCCATGTCCCTAGTCTGCTTGTCTTCAGCAAACTGTTTGCAGGCTTTCTTGTGCATCATCTTTAGAAGAGGCTTCCTTCTGGGACGACAGCCATGCAGACCAATTTGATGCAGTGTGCGGCGTATGGTCTGAGCACTGACAGGCTGACCCCCCACCCCTTCAACCTCTGCAGCAATGCTGGCAGCACTCATACGTCTATTTCCCAAACACAACCTCTGGATATGATGCTGAGCACGTCCACTCAACTTCTTTGGTCGACCATGGCGAAGCCTGTTCTGAGTGGAACCTGTCCTGTTAAACCGCTGTATGGTCTTAGCCACCGTGCTGCAGCTCAGTTTCAGGGTCTTGGCAATCTTCTTATAGCCTACGCCATCTTTATGTAGAGCAACAATTCTTTTTTTCAGATCCTCAGAGAGTTCTTTGCCATGAGGTGCCATGTTGAACTTCCAGTGACCAGTATGAGAGAGTGAGAGCGATAACACCAAATTTAACACACCCGCTCCCCATTCACACCTGAGACCTTGTAACACTAACGAGTCACATGACACCGGGGAGAGAAAATGGCTAATTGGGCCCAATTTGGACATTTTCACTTAGGGGTGTTCTCACTTTTGTGGCCAGCAGTTTAGACATTAATGGCTGTGTGTTGAGTTATTTTGAGGGGACAGCAGATTTACACTGTTATACAAGCTGTACACTCACTACTTTACATGGTAGCAAAGTGTATATATTATATATATAATATATATATAATGTGTGTCAGTGTTGATTGCTAAAGATGGATGTTTCATATTTCTTCTGGCTTTGTTTTCAGGGCATTATGTTGGTATATGACATCACCAGCGAAAAATCATTTGAGAACATTAAAAACTGGATCCGCAACATTGAGGAGGTGAAAATCGAGATATATATTTTTTGTGTGTTGTGTGTTCATTTATATGACACATTTGTTAAAAATTACTTTTCTTTTGACTGCAACTTGAAGAACTGCTGAACTTTTCAATCACTCATTTCAGCATGCATCATCTGATGTAGAGAAGATGATCCTCGGAAACAAATGTGACATGAATGACAGGAGACAGGTGTCCAAAGAGAGAGGAGAGAAAGTGAGATCTCTCACATCCTACAAGCTTTTACAATATTTCACACAAATAGAGATAATAATATTAATAATTTACAATGAATAATATAAATAAATGTTCTATTTAATTTAAAAATGTCATTTTTGTAACATTTTTGTATTATTTTGAATGAGATATATAGTATGTTGAGCGATACTGGATATATTTTTAATTTAATTTGTTTATAACTGTGTTGTCATTTTTTACATTTTGTTTTTCAGCTGGCAATTGATTACGGGATCAAGTTTTTGGAAACAAGTGCAAAAACCAGTGTAAATGTCGAAGAGGCCTTTTTCACCCTTGCCAGAGACATTATGGCTCGACTCAACAGAAAAATGGTTTGTTTTTTTTGTAAAACTGGCAAAACAAAATCAAGTGCATTATACTGGATATCATTTATGATTGTATTACAGTTATTTTTAAGAAAAATATAGAAAGTGGGGGTGTAACGGTACACACGTATTCGTAACACGTCTTTCGGTTCGGTACACATGTATAGCCCATTACCCATTTTAACCAGCATTAACCACCAATAATCGCAATAACCTTTGTGTTTTGTTACTTTCGATAAGAAACAAAGTCTCATCCCTCAAATTCTATCCATTTTATTATGAAATTCAAACAATAAATGCCGTTTTTTGACGTTCTTTGATGTAGCGTGACAGATCACTGTACAGGAGCCTCAGATCAAACGGCAGCGCGGGGCGCAAGTGAACACGATCATCCCTTCCTCTTTAATAGGCCTACTAGTTACAGAATAAACTTAAATGAACATCTGAAGGTATGTTGAAATTGAAACGTACTGAAACGTATCTCATGTAATCACTCAATCATTATTTCAACCGTGGAAAGACATCAGTGAAACGGCTTTTGAACGATATGTCACATAGCATTTACCTCAGAAATGCCATTTAGTGTCCACAGCTTGTTAATTCGCTAGAGAAATTAACTCTTTCGCTACATATATGCACTATATTAGCCTATATATTCATTATATTTTACTGAACCTGTCTTGATTATTTATTGTATATGTTTAATGTATGTTTAAATAAATCTGTCATGAAAACAAGTTATGATGGTCACTGTGTAAATGAATATATTTTAACATTAAATTGGAGTAGAAACAGATTTTGAAGTTAATGCAAAAACTGCCTGGTATGCAATTTACATGTTTGCATACAATTTTTATGTGAGTGTTGATTATTAAATCTAAAAATAAATAGCAACTTATTTACTGGGCTCTGTTTTTAATTGTAACCTTTAATATAATAGTAATGTGCAAGACAGTGCTCCTATATATAGTTTACAGCATTAGCAGAGATAGATTTTTTATATTTAAGAAAATTTTAATTTTAATTGAATTTATTTTAAAGACAGAGACACAATTTGTTCAGTAAACCACAGTTTTTAAAAAAAAGAAAAAAAAAGCAATTTTATGTTTAGTTTTCTCCCTCCTGCTGTACCGAATCCGTACCGAATCCGTACCGAACCGTGACTTCACTACCAAGTTAGGTACCAAACTGTCATTTTTGTGTACCGTTACACCCCTAATTTAAAGTCATTGTAAAAATGAATCATTGTTAAAATGAATCACGTTTTAAAACAATCACTACTGTGGGTGAAAAAACAGCCCCATTATTTTATAACTGCGTTTAGTTTTAATATCAGTTCAGCAATTAAGACTGTACAAAAGGTCACAGGATTACTATTACGAACTTTTACGTTTTACAATCCTAATATTATTACTTAATAATTTCTTTTTTTATAGGTTTAACAAAGCAAATTTAAAATGTTTCTGTCTTTTGGTTGACTAGAATGATGGTGGTCAAGCAGATGGTGGGGGGCCGGTGAAGATTTCAGAGAAGCGCTCCAAAAAGCACAGCATCTTTAAGTGTGTTCTGCTGTAACTCATTTGCGGCGTGTGGATACGTTCACTTGCTGTGTCTCTTCGGCAGCCAGAAATGCTCAGCTGGTAAAACATATCACATGAGCCCCTGCAAAAGAGCTGGACCATCAGGCTCAAGAACAGATGAAGGTTCGTGTTTCCAAGCCCTTAAATTCAAGATGGAACAGAGGAATGATGCAGTTTTGAGAGATTTACTTATGGTAGAGTCATAATAGGAAATGTTTCCTTTGTTGTGTGGTGATAATCGTGATGATTGTGTCAAAAGATAATGGATATGAATCAAATATGAATGGTTTTGCTTTGATGTGTTTTTGTGTAATATTATGTATGGACACATTTGCTTGAAACATTTGCTGCTGAAAGCTTAGATGTATCACATACAATATTTATGAATTAGTCAGCGAGTCTGTTTTGTTGTAATATGTTCCTGAGTGTCTTGTATACATCATATACACTGTGTTCTTGCACTGGTTCAAAAATTTTAATAGAGAAGATCTGTAAAAATGCCATTTTTGAAACACTAGTGGGTTAAAAAAGCACTTTACATGTGTTTTCAATGAGCTCTCCTCACAGGCACATGTCCATGTATAGCACAGACGGACATCAATCCACCCACTGGAAGGTTGCAAAGATAGAACATGATGGCTTTAGAACATGATGGGTAAAGGAACATCTTCAGGTCAGGTATCAAAGGGAACACGTCTTACTTGGCAAAATCACAGTCACCCATAGTGAATGTGTGTTTGACACAGCCAGTCAAATCCGAGAACCATCAGTATTAAGGGAATAAGAGAAATTGTGCCTGTGTTGTAGATCCTTAGCTTTAGGGTTATAAGTATAGGGCTTATATTCAAATTCAGTCCAGCACTGATTTGTGAAAATTATGTGACTTTTTTTTTTTTTTTAATATGAAGATGATCATTAATTTTAAATGCTAATTAAATAGTTAATGTTTTATTTAAAAAAGACAGACGCCTTTGCCATGTGAAAGCAAGTTTAGAAACTAGGGTCCTTTTGTCAATGCTACAGTATTATGTTTTGTAACATGATAAAAAAAGAAAGTCACTGATGCATGTTTATGTAAATCCATTAATGGAAACTGAGCTTTTTTGTATTTCAATTTGATATATCTCACCTTTTTAGCTCTTTTTCATTTTTTGATTGAAAATGTTCAGTGCATAATGATATATATATTAATATTGTACAAGCAACTTTTATTTACTGTTTACATTTTTATTTTTCACCATAGGCTCTTAAAAGAAACATACAGTTGCCAAAAAGTGGTATTATGTGCTTTTCATGCTTGTACTGTATAAGTTGTTTTAGTCAAAGGATCCAGGATGAATTCAACTGGTCAAATCAGCACTTTTGTTTTCAAATATGTGAGACATTTTGGTCTCCTATTGAAACTGCACTAAAGGCTGTGTCAGAAGAAGTAGTACAGATTACAGCAATAAAATGTCCCCATTTGGGAATTCTCTCTTCCGACTATTTGTGCTGATATTAGGACCTTAATGCCTTGGATCTGTGTTTATTAATCTGATTTGGACAAATACTGCCGAAGAATGTTTTGATGATCATCATTTTACTTCAACAAATGTAGCATATATCATGACCACTGATATTCAGATGGGACCATTGTTATGCATGTATTTTCTTTCATATTTGTGACTGTATGATCGACTTTTCTTTTTTTTTTTTAAAGAGACATATAACGCAATCTGTTACCTGAAAAGCTAATATGCTCATTTAAACATGTTAAAACCTTAACAAAGAAAATGTGAACAAGAATTTGAAGTGTGGTTTTATTAATTGTAGATTTTTATACTACATATAACCAAAGTAAATACTGTATAAACATATCTTCATACTTCTCAGCTTATTTTTTCACATACATTCAAACCAAAAATTATTCAGACATTTTTTATATATTTTTACTAGTGGGTGCAGGACACTATAATTAATTTATGTAAGTGAGGATAGCAAAATAAAGTAAACTGACATATTATACCCAAAAATTCTTCATATAGTGGACTACCAGTAAAATTGATTAAAAAAATATGGAACCAAAAATTATTCAGACACTTTGACCTGACCATGTTTTGCTTAAGTGTTATCGGACATAATTAAGATTTATTTTTTCTGACACAATTTAACGCTGAGATCTTGTCACATTTTATTACAATTTTTTAAACTATAGTGAATAAACTGTATTAATGAATGAAATGTTCAAGGTGTCTGGATAAATTTTGGTTTGACTGTAGTTTAATCTTCTTTTTGTCAACAATTCATCATCCAGAACAGTAGATGGTGCTATTAGACAGTTTTATCACAACAATAAACAGAATGCGCCTCTCATACAACTAACTTCAAACATTTTGCATTGAGGTAGACTCATTTTGTCTTTTGACTTGTTCAGTTTGCATAGCCTTACTTTTTAGCCCATAAATTGTCATTATACTGTATAATACTGATACTCATACTGTATACTGTTTACCAATCCAAAAACATCTAAACCATAACACATAAATGGCATGATGAAGACCAGAGCAGTGAGCAAGGTTACATACTGTCACATAATGTATTTTATACCCTAAATATATATATATATATATATATATATATATAAAGATGGAAATTGCAAGCACACAGTTAATGAACAGTTGATGATATGGTTTCAAAGATCTGCTACTCAGTTAACTTGATCATGACACCTGAGCACATACTGCTAATGTAAATATCTAGTGTTACAGGTGCATAAGGAATATAATGTGTGTATTATTCTTATTTGAGTAATGTATCTTCCTATTGGACTGCTTCTAGAGCAGGGATGGACAAACTCAGTACTGCCCTGCAGAGTTTAGCTCCAACCCTGATAAAACTCACCTGCCTGTAGCATTCTAGTAATCCTGAAGGAATTGATTAGCTGGGTTCAGGTGTGTTTGATTAGGGCTGGAGCTAAACTCTGGCTGAATCCCAAATGGCACACTTCTATGCACTTTCAGTCTTGTGGACTTACAATGGCTGCCGCATGCCCGTTAAGTCCACGCGACCACAGGGTGTCCCATTCATCATTTTAGGTTTCAGAAGGGTGCTCGCGAGCGCCCCCTTTGCTGCCTTTGATGCGCACTTCAGCTGAGCCCACAAGTCTGCGAGCTACGTAGAGGACTTTACCCGGCAGTCAAAGCGGCATTACGTCACAAAAGTGCGGACTCAGAGGAAGACCGTGAGGATTTAGGGTGCCATTTGGGATTCAGTCTCTGTAGGGCAGTGGCCCTCCAGGACCGAGTTTGCCCAGGCTTGTTCTAGAGTGTCCCCTTTATGTATGGCTACGGCTCGTCTGAAGGTACATCATCTGTTGTCTTCTGTGCTGATTTCTCTGGATCATCAGAAGAGTCTCCATAGGCTCCAGCAAGGTCTCTTTCACTGCTCGATCCATGGGCTCTTTTCAAACTGTTTTCTAAGGACTTGCAAGGTTTTGTGGACCAGCTCTTTGATCTTCCAGGGAGGAACATTGTGTCCTCTGGCAGAAGCAGGTGGCTACCATCAGCTTGGACTTCAGAATCACAGTAACCTGCACCTGTAGTTATCTCCTCTGTTTGCTCTCCATCTTGCTTCTCTGAACTTTTTTCCTTTCCCAGACTTCCTTCAGAATCATCTGGATCCTTTCCCATCTCCTGCTGAGTATCTTCCAGATGCTGGTCTACTATGTCACCCCTTTCTTCTCGGTTTACCAGATCTACATCTAGCGATGCCTCTTTACCAATCGCCCCTGCTGAGTGTAGCTCTCCACCCTTTGTCATCCCATTGTCTATTGTCAGCTGAACACTTTCATGAGTCATTGGTCCATCTGAACTGTCCAGTGTCTTCTCTCCATCTTGCATTCCCATCTCCTCTTTACTGTGTCTAGTAGAAACTCTCAGCCTCTGTTGCTCAGGCTGGTCAGAATGTTGCTCTACCTTGAAACTGTTGCTAAACTTGTCAATCTGGTCTACCAATGGTCTTACCATTGATACCTTTGGCATCTGACCAAAAAGACTAGGATGTACCTTATACTCATAACTAGCACTCCAACGTCTTGTAGCTGGAGACCCATCCATTCCTTCCCCTTCTTGATTTGCTTCCTTTCCACTTGTTTGATCAAATGAGATTGTGCTCCTATACCTTCGTACACTGGACGGGGATGTGCTTTGTATTTCTGTGGGATAATATTTGAAAGCTTTCACCTTTTCTAGAGGGTAGGAGGTAGTCGCCTGAAGTTTCACTCTCTCAGTCATCAAGGCTTCTTTCTGTGTGGCACTATCCGAAGAAGTCTGGTTGTCAGGAACTGAAGATTTTGGTGATTCTGGCTTTGTCCCATCAGCCTCAACACCATTCTCACAAGGGAAGATTCGGATGTCCACACATGAGCCAAGGCGTCTTTTCACCCCTGGAACATCTACCTCTAGATTCTGGCCATATTCCTTTGGGTTGATGTTTGTAGTGCTTATTGTTTTACTCAGATCTGCCTCTTTTTCCTCGGGTGGACGCTCATCAACGCCCAGGTAATAGCGGTAGAGGCTGTACCCATCAGCACTGTTGATGCTACTGTGACGCTGGAGAGAAGATGGGTCACAAATAGAGGAGGCCGATGAGCGTGTGCGGGTCAATTCAGAGTGGTCGATTCCCACCAGTCTTTCCAAGGCAATCACCATTCGGCCATTAATGTCTTCTAGCTGGGCCAAACGAAGGTCCACTGTCTGAAGGGAGGCCTTCATTGTGTTCTCCCTCTCATTCACCTCCTCAAGGCGCATGGACATGTTCTCTACCCTGAGCAGGAAAAAGAAGAGAATGTAAATGAGATAATTACATAAATACAAAGTTTGCAAACTGGGATTTAAGAGATTTACCCATATTAGTGTATTTTTATCATGACAACACTTGTAAGATTTTAGCATGGTAATGGATATGACAATGTTAATGTATTTTGTCTTGGTAGAATAGATCTGCTACGCTGCTGTTGATTATTGCTGCTGCTGCAGAGCAAGTACAGGAACTTGCTACTGCCAATACATACGCCGATACTCTGCTGTGAGTATGTAAGACATACTGCTGCTGCACAAATTGCATATCTCAATTACCCATAGCAGATCAATACAGGTGGAGCTGGGGAAGGTGGAGGGTTTTAGACGAACTCTGAAAGCGCACTTCAACTTCTAAAGTGAATGTTAACCAGCCATTTAAATGTTGAGCAGCAAGCTTATTGGCTGCAGATGCAACATGAACCAATCAGCTTATGCCAAGTAGTTAACATGGTAAATATCATCAGCTTGCATTAAAGACCCATCAGTCTGCGCCATCTAGAGTTTCATGACAGAACTAGGCATTTAAATTACCTTTCATTTGTAACCCTGATACGCTCATCATTTGAAGACAGTTGCTCGTCTTCTCTCTCCCTGAAATATTCCTCCACACATTGCTCCTCAAATTCATACAGCATCTTCAGCTCCTCCGGGGTGAGAATAAGCTCTTTATGAGGAAAGCAGAGAATACAAACAAATATTTATCTCATGTTCAGTTTGAATTTATTACTTGCTTGACCACATGCATCTTGATCTTTTATAATTTGGTCTAGTTATTTTACGAAACTCACTTAATCCTTTATCCTTCTCATCCAGTTCTCCCTCCTTTTTCTTGTTACAGCGGCAGCAGAGTTTGCGGAATATGATGTAGAGGTGGCTAAAGATAATGAGTGGTGGAGGTAGCACAGGCCTGTCATGGAAGGTCATGATGAGCTGATATCTCTGGAACTTCCACACCTGGTTGGAGATGGACTTAACCTCAAAGAACGTGTTGCTTTATTGGGAGGAAACACATAACAACTAGCAAATCAACACCATTGAATTGTTACTAGAGATACACCAATGAAGACATTTTGGTAAAGACCAATAGCCACAACTTATTATGTTGCAACCGATCCTACGCTGTTTGTTTTTACATGCAAACAAGTCATCAAAACATTATAATGGTAGCATTCTTACTTGAAGACAGCAATGAGCAAGTTCACAAGCAGGATGTTGGCCACTAACAAATAACAGGCCATGATGGCTGGAGTCAGCCACGCTCCAGGGATGCAGGGTGGAAGTTTTTTCCCATCCTCATCATATAAATTGTCTCCACAGGGGGCTGTTTAGAAAAAGCTTTCTTGTTAAATTATAGTACCGACGATGAATTTGTTCTGCATTCACAACAATTTCAATGCCATTATACCATTAGTAGGGTTATTTTTCATGAAAACAGTGTTTATCATTGTGTCAAATGTTCATCATTGTGCTTACGATTTATTTCCATTGCGTAAACTTCACCACATTCCAGAAGGGCAAAATAGAGATGAACAAGTCAGTTAGTGCAATTGGAAACCAGAAACAACAAAGTGTGCAACAAGAATTAATCAAACCCAATATCAATTAAGAGACAGGCAGGATAATCAACTAGAAACTGCTGCAATGTGTATGGCAGAGTACAGACTGAAATACTGAAACTAATTTTTCTTTTTACAAGACTGAATACTCTAAACATTTCTAACTCAACAAAAAAGCCGCAAAGCATGAAGTTATAGGGGAAACCGCAACAAACAACAGGATCACAGATGTAATGGAGATATTAATGAGGTGTTAGAATGGTGGATCAGACTGTTAAAGGCCATCTATCTACCCTGGAGGCAGGAAACAAAATCTTACTATAAATTCTAGTCTTACGGTCTATCGAATCTGCAAACACCTCTCCATAAATCATCCAATAAGGCATGTAGAAGATGTTGCGAGCCAAGCGCCACGTGGGCTCCTCGTCTGGGTGGAGGATGGCCTGTCGTGCCACACCGAAACTCATCAGGACCACCAACATGATCACCACAAAATACAGCATGTCAATCATCTGCAAGACAGGCAGCCACTCATTTAAGTTAAAAAGTCCATATAGTTGAGAATCAAGTGTACAAGGTCTAAAATTACAATAACTTTAGTACAATAAATTGCATTACCATTTTCCCTATCATCATGACATAGGGTCCTAGGTACTTGTTGACTCCAAATATGTCCAGTACGCGAATATACCAAAAGATAATGCCCACGCAGTAGATCACACGACCGTAGCCCATGTAGGGTTCACTTTGAAGCCTAAGTAGTAGCCCGAGCAAGAAAGTGGAGATGGCCACCAGATCTGTGATGTTCCAGTACTCCTCCAACCACACGTTTATCTTTTGCTTGAGCTTGCCTGGTTCAGACATCAAGATCTGGAAGAGAGAGTACCAGAAATTGGCTACAAACTGATTCTTTACTATTGGATTTGAGTTGATTTAGCATCGATTTCTAGAGCTGTGGCTGTCTTTACCTGTCTGACTTTCTCTAGCCCCAAAGTGATGATGTATGAAATGACGATCCACTCTTGTAAACATGGCCAACGCTCCATCTTCACCAGTACTATGTAATTGTACAGCATGAGATAGCCAAGGTAGGCAATCTGCCCAATGCAAGCCAATTTTGCATTTCAGGAAAAAAAAAAAAAATCAATAATAATATATCAAAAATACACAAAATGTTTTTTTTGCATTAAATATAACCATTATTTTACAAAATAAAATCATATATTATAAAATATATACTACTCAATCCATTCAGGGTGTTTCCCTGCCTACGGCCCAAGATGCTGGGATAGGCATCCTTACAACCCTACATAGGACAAGCAATTTGGAAAATGGATGGATGAATATTCTACTCACAGTATTGAACCAAAATTTGGTGAAAGGGGCATTGTAGAACTCATAGATTTTTGTCCCGATTGGAATCTGCCTCATTTTCTTATTGCCTTCCTCCTCGTCTCCTTTCTTAGAGGCTGCATCTGCATTGGCATCCTAGATATACATGAGGTATTTTTAAAACATGTAGAATTCATAGAAACAGCAGCTTCATTAAAATCTAAAGCACTAAAAATCATCCTGGATTTGTTTTAACCAGACCAAACATAAGATTAAGAAGCCGTTCCTCCACAAGACTAACTATAATTACTTAGTTTCTGATAGACTGTAAAAGTATCTGCACACTTTCTATAACTTCTTTTATTACGCTTTCTATCTACATCATGTGTGGATGTGTCACGCAAGACCTGCGTGTTTACTTAAGGTTTAAGCTCATATTATGTCAGGTCAAGAGCTTTCAGTAATGTAGACTACACTGATCTAATAGAGGGAGGGGTTTGTTTGAATAGAAGGAATGGTGCAGTTTACCCGGCCAGACTTATCATCATCCTTGGTCTTCCTGTCTTCATTATCTGCAGTTACTTGATGAGACATGTCATCACCCAGACGGAAATCCAACAGCAGGATAAAAGGTGGGAAAACGAGGTTGAGTATCACCTGGAAGAGTTTTCAGAGACAGAAGCAAAAGGCATATCACAATCAAGAAATAACTTACTACCAATTATAAATGTATATTATATTATATGTAATGGATAACGTACATCCAGCCGGTTGTTATCGCAGAATAAACCCCGACCGGGTCAGGACCCCGATGCGAAGTGGAGGGGTCTTGCATCAGTAAATAATTTGACATGAAATATTGATCTGAGTCGAAATATTTTATTAGCTCTTTAAACGCAAAGCATCCTCGGAGAGAGCAGTTGCTAGCAAGCGGCAAGTTCAAACTAGACGGACATTTAAGAGATACGGTACAGTCATACCACATATTACACGACATTTCGCCACATAAATAATTATGGGGATAAGAGATATTGATCTGAGATTAAACTGATTTAAAATCGTACCTGTTTGTTATCTAATAATCCATTACAGTAAACAAAATAGTCGCAAAATGCCAGCAGCTGTGTTTGTATGAAACAAGAGAGAGTGAGTCCGCGATACCGGATGACATAAATAACTGTACACAACATATTCATTTGACTGAGTTTTAATATTTTATTAGCTCACCAAACGCAAAACTTCCACGAGGAAAAAACGTTCCTAGCAAGCGTATAGCACTGCAGACTTCAGTTTCCCAGATGAGCCTGTGTTATCTGTTTTTAGCGGTTGTTATCGGGGAATAACATACTGCTGGATGGCGCGATTGACCAATCAGAATCAAGTATTCCACAGAGCCGTGTAATAATTATATTATATTATATTATATTATATTATGAAGAATGAAGAACTCATTTCATAACACATAACACATCTTAAAATGTCACAAACAAAATGCCTCACCTTCAGTCCTGGGTTTTTACCCATCCTTAAGCTGCCCATCCACATGTCAGTGAGGAGCATCTGACTGCAGGTGTGGGCTATGAAGTCTCTGTGCTTGGCAGCCACTGCCAGCTTCAGACAGGTGGAGTTACTCCAGTTCTTTAACTCGTAAGTCAACAGTTTCATGGCTAGCTGTTCATCATGTTTGTAGGACTGATCCAGCAACTCATAGGCCAAGGTTCCAAACTCCCTGAAATTGCCAGAGGAGTAATTTTACAGTGTAGAAATGAATTTTTTTGCAGTATTTAAGTAAGAAATACAATTGTTTCGATTGACTTTAACACTGTAAAACAATGTAGGAAAAAGAACACTTAGCATTTAACTTAGCATAGCATTTAGCAATTGTACTTGCATGCCTATTGTAAACATAGTAGTGAACCTTACTTGAAAGGGACCTAACTCACTTGGAGTTGTTATCGAGGTCTTGCGATATGTCGTCCACCATCTCACTCTGAGACGACTCGTGAGCCATAGCTTTGAGGAGCTTACAGGCCACCAGAGCTTTAGCCATAGCCTCCTCGCCCCTCTGCCACAGAAACAGAGCCATCTTCTGCCGTTTCATCAGCACTGCCCAGACCATCAGCTCATGAAACGGGTAGTGGAAGCGACAGACCTCTGGGTCATCCACGTCAATGTCCTCTTCCTCTTCTTTCTTCTTCTTTTGCTTCTTCTTGCCTTTTGTCCTGGGTTCATCATCCTAATGAGGTGAGCAGGATATTTGTATTAATAGAGATATTGTGTGATCTGTCAAAGAATATCATTAAAAGAAGGTAAAATATTTGAAGTGTACCTCCATTCCAAGCAGCTTCAAGGCTTTAGGCTACAAATAAAGGGATATTAAATTATTTAGACTATTTGTACATGCTTAAAACATTTACCAATTGATTAATCTCTATGTCTCACCCTCTTCAGTCCATAAAGATTGTTGTAAAGAGCTCTGAAGTTTTTCCTTGTGTAGTTACAGCGATAGGCTCCGCCCATCAGGTACTCCACCACCAGTCCAATGTCAATCAATGTGATTTGGTAATCCGGAGGGAGATTCCCCTTTGAAATCAAAAGAACAAATGTTATTTCTCTTGAGACGTTCGTCATGTTAAGTTTTACGAAATACATGATGCACAACATATTCTTCAGAAAACATAAGCAGTGGAACTGAATTAACCAGAGTACAAAAGTAAAGTCAGATAGCTTTACCTTTTTAACATCTCTTACTACAATATGTAGAGTGTTGGCAGGACCCAGTTTCTGATAAAAACAAAATACACACAAACACAAGCCAAGAGATTGCGTATGATTGAGTAATAATATTATGAGCAATATTAAAAAATATGACAGAAGGGCCTGTATTTTTTTTTCCATTGGATTAATGAATTGCTCTCATCCTCTATTGTGCTTTCCTTGTGATAAGCTCCAAAATGATAATGGTTACGGTGCTTACAGTGTTGTATAACTCCTCTAATCGAGGGATGGTTAGAAAATGGTGAATGTTTACACCATTTTCTATCAGGAGCTTGACAAAATCCACTCTGTCCAAAACCAAAGCGTCCATCATGGCCTGCTCGAGGGAATTCACCTGAAGAGGGCAACAGTGAGCAAGAATTTGCAGTTGGGAAAAGCTAGAGCATGAGGAGCTACTGAAAAGCTAAGCATACTGAATCAGTAAACTTAAAGTAAACTTATCTAGTTGTGAATTTTGGAAATGGTGGACTATAAACCCTTTTCCAAATATCTCACTTAACATGGACCAGTGTTTACTACAGATAGTGTACGACAATATAATAGCAAGAAAAAATGTCTTTCTGTTTGTTAAGCAAGCTGCATGAATGGTGTATTCAATTAATGAACTAATGAGCCACTTCTATTTAGTGAATCAAAAACAGACAGCATAAATGGTGTTTATGCTAAAAGGTGTTACTGTATTGAATCAGTCTGACAAAGTAAGTTTTGTGTACTTAATGTTCATTAAACATTAAACAAACATGGAAAACCAGCAAGACTTCATACATTATGTTATATTATATTATATTTTATTATATATACAAAATGATGGTGCAGAAGGTCCACACTGTCTTACCCAGTTGAGTAGTTCTAACTTTCTGGGGTCAGTTTCCACTGGTGGCTCTGGTTTGGCTTTGCCTTTGCCCTTTTTTCCTCTGACCTTTCCTTTGTTACGTTGAGTTGCTCCTTTATGCTTTTCTTGAGATGGTGCTGCACTGGTGGAAATGCTAGCAAGAGCACTCGCAGGCTATGAAAACACATTTTACAACTTAAGAAAAGTCTCTGGGAAATAAATATTGATAAATATATTCATTGGCATATTTTGGAAAGGCACATATTTCACTCACTGGTAGGTTGTGTCCATACACAAAGATTTGGTTGCGTGCTATGTCAACTCTATTCCAAGCCAGAGCCAAGCTCAGCTGATCTGGAGCTGATGCGTTTGTTCCTGAATTACAGCGAACACATTTGAGTTCATTTTTAAACATTATCAAATCTGTGGTGAAATTTTAAAACGTCTGCATACTCACAATACCTTTCAATAATGCAGTGAGGATAGCCATTTCAATGTCATCTTGTCCCTCAGCGCCCATTCGAAAGACTGTTATCTACGCATAACAAGTTAAATGGGGGAGCAAAACTGACACTTGACACTTTTATATAAAATAAATAAAATAAATACATTTATTTTGGGCAAGGATGTGAGCTCATTCAGAAATACTGTGGTGTAAATGAATGGAAAAGCTGTTTTCATGGATGAATGTTTGGCTTAATTTTATTAGCATTAGCAGGAAACTAGCAAATGCAACTCTATTATTCACACCCTAATTTCCCTCTCAAATTAAGTAATACTGCTTTCCTTGTTTAAGACGTCTGGTATCGAATGCAATTACCTCTGAGCTGCAGTCACATGTACTGTAATGTTAAATGTAATCACATTGGCATGGATGAGTGGCCCTATTCCAAGACATTCCTGAGTGTTAGCATGCATTGCTAATGAGAGACTTATGGTGGAGTCTGGGCAGTAAGATTATTATCTCATGGCTACAATGGGAGTGGGGGGATGGGGTTGCGATGCCTTAACTTAAACACTTAACATTTTGAGAATGAAAAGTTAATTTCATGATAAACATCTCTGTTTAATCAACCCATTTTTACACAAATGGCTTAGAGAAACATTAGCATGCTTGTTTTCATACTAGCATTAGCTAAGCTATAAGTAGTCACTTTTAATGGTGTGCTTGAAAGTTGAATGTACATTTATGTCCCTAATATCCATATAAATGTATTTATATGCATATGTAATATGTATTTATGTATGTATGTGGACATTTGAGCTCTTAACATACATTAGCATCTCATTTTATGTAAACCACTGTTGTGGAAGGCCATTAGCCTATCTAATGCCAGACAACATGATGTGATATCACTGTAATAAGTGGAGGAGATGTACAGTGTGGATTAGAGAGAAATGGATCCACCCTCCCTCCCCCCATCTGCTCATATTCAGGAACAGGGTGAATAAGCGTAGCTGGTAAGCAAGAACAGGTGGCACTACACTGATCCTAGTCCAGATGTATAGAGCTACAGATTATCTCCTGTCCTGAGGCAGTATTACTAAATACTTAACACATCACTTACCCTCAGTTAAAGCTGCAGCAGCACAAATATTACCATTAGCCGAGCTCCCAGAGTGCACTGGGTCACCCTGTAGGTAAATGTAGTCTATAGGTATCTGGTGATTGTAGTCTGTTTTTACTAATGTGGTCAGAACGCACTTCTTTTCTAGCAGATAATGCTAAATTGCATGCTTCCCATCTGTTGATCACAACGGTCTCATACGTGAAGCAAAATCACTAGTTGCTCCTGATAAGACCATCTGATAAATGCTATACATGTAAATGTAAGGATGTGATGTGATATGATGTTATGTACCTGATTAATACAACTAAGGAGCAGATGTAGATGAATGCATGAGATAGACACATGAATAAAGACGCATGACAAGATGAATAATGAATGGGATTGTTTATTGATGAAAGTTTGCACAAAATATTCAAAAAATTTTCAGTCAATATTTAGTCTGATCTAGCTGGTCTCTTAGCCTGGCCAAACTGGTCATCCCTCTTAGCCAAGCTGAAAAGCGTTCAAAAACCAGAAAATCTGACCAGACTTACAGACCAACTAAGACCATCTTAGACTGGTGTAAACAGTTTTTTTTTTTTTTTCCATCAAGAAAGAAAATGAAAGTGGGTTTGTCTTAATGGACATTTGTAACATGATCGTACGTCAATGTAGATACTTACCAATTCCCTCTTCTTCATGCATTCAATGACCATGAGCAGAATCTGCCCTGACTGCATTTTGTTGTAGTTAAAGGTTTTCTGGATGGTTACCAGCAGTTGCTCTTTTGCATCCTCATTTACCAGTCTGAAAATACAGTTTTGACAATGAACAGATTGGGCAACTGATTCTCAGTGTTCCTATTAATGATGCTGGTCATTATTGGAACATAAACCCCTACAGGGCAATCGGGACCCTTTCAGGGTGAAGCAAAAGGGGTCTGATCTTGATTACATCTGTGCATCAAGTAAATAATTAATAAAAGTTAATACTCACCCTTCAATCTCCGAGTATTTGTGGGCAAAGGAAATGATATCAGAGGCTCGACCACTGCCATCACAAACCACTACAGGCACAGGTGGTTCCTCACGCAGGCTTTCCAGGACAATGGAGATGACATTGGGACCCCCTTCCACAATCAGACACACCACCGGTACACCCTGGCCCAATCCTAACACACATACACACAAAAAAAGCAATTCACTTACCTAAATGTTTCGAATTGCTTAGTACAGGGATTGTGCACATATCAATATAATACTATTACAAAACATTAGCCTGAATGTTTGAGCCTTTTGGGTGTTTTGTGTTTTAAATCTTATTTTCAATTACTCCAAATGCATGCACATTAAAAATCAAAAAGCCCTTTTGTGATTAACAAAAGGAGCGGTATTTAAAAGTGAAGTGGGGAGTACAATCATTTTAATTTGCCGCTCCCGGGTCTGATCCTAGATCAGCCGATGAAGATGTGAGTGGTGACAGCTGAGCCTCCCTTTGCTGTCCCTGCCTTATCACAAGTTCCAGGCATAGGATGACAAAGGGAAACCCACAGGTCACAGACGCCAAGGCCTTGATCAAACCTGTAATGGCATGGAGCATATCTCCATTGGTCCCTGACCCCATCACCCCCATTACTGATAATCAGGATATATCTTGTGTCATTCAAACCCTTAGCGAGCTTTCAAATGTGCCCTCTTAGGAGATCAGAGGTACATTAGACCTAAAGCAGATAAGATTCGCTGATGCTACTGCACTTACGCGTGTTAATCTTCTGGAGTGAAATGTGTTTCTCCAACTGCCTGCGTAGTTTGACCTCCGCCCCATATTTCCCACATGTGCCATTATCGGATAGTATGAAGTGTGAGTGGCTATTGTTGAGAACGGCAAGTTTGCTCAGAGGGTTGGAGATGGCCTGGTATGGTTTGTTAACCTGAAGAGGAACAAAACATTGCGGATGTCAATAGACAAGCATGAAGCTTCTACCATTAGTTGACATAGTGTACGCCTCAGAATATTATTTTTTCATAAGTTTATGAGCACCATCATGCTTTGTATTATATACCGATAGTTTGTGCTTACATCTTTTCCAATTAGATCCTCTTTGCTTTCCAGGATTCCCCATGGAGCGATGCCTATAGCGCAGACCTTCCATCTGGATTTAGAAGAGTGGTCCTTTAAAGCATCTCCAACATGCCGGATCACTCCTACATTGTAAGAGTAACATAAAACAGATTAAGGAAACTCTCTTAAGCACATCTGATATCAAACAAATCACATATCCCTCAGAAAACCAAATTGGAGATGGATCCAAATGTTGGATCCAAGTGATTTCAACTGTGTGGATTGGAATCATACTTGTAGTAGAGGAGTGGGCAACTCTGATCCTGGAGGGCCACTATCCTGCAGAATTTGTTGTTATCCCTATTTGAACACACCTATTTGTAATTTTCTATTAATCCTGAAAATTTTGGTTAGATTAGTTTGACTAGGGATGGAGCTAACCTCTGCAGGACAGTGGCCCATCCCCGGTCAAACATAAATGAGAAATCTAACCAAAATCTTCAGGATTACTAAACAATTACAAGTAGGAGTGTTCAAATAGGGATAGAGACAAACTCTGCAGGATAGTGGCCCTCCAGGATCAGAGTTACCCATCCCAGTTGTAGACCATAAATACCTACCAGTGCTGACTCCACCAGTGAAGATCCATGCTCCGGTAGTCACGGCAGCCTTGATCAGGCCTTTCCCAAAGACTTGCTTAAGTTTGGGCTGCAGGTCAAAGTTCTGAAGGCCACCATGAACTGATATAAGCAGCGTGGGCAACTCCAGCTGCCATTCCTTCACCATAAGATGCAACAAACTGTCCGGCTTAGTATCATGCGACACCCGAATATACTGTAGGAAAGATTGCATTTTAAGATTAAAGGCAAATGTTAGCAGGTTTATGAATCTTTTCCTGCAATTACGTAACCACAAAAAGAGGTTTGGTTGATTATTTACACTTTATCTGATGTAAAGTTCAACTCTCGAGGTGGAATTTATTGAGAGTTAATTTGTTTATTATCATGCGCTTACAGGTAATTAGTAAATAAGACTCAAGTTTTTCTATCGAAATACCAGGTGCAAAATTACCGCAACTAGTTAGTGAATTCACCCAATAATGTTCAGAATAGATACCATGGCTTTGTTGACAAATCCTCCTCCTTGAAATTCAATGGTGCCATAAGCGTCAGTAGGGGCAATCTGGGTATGTCTGATCACCGACCATTTTTCTTGAGGAGGGTCCACTTGCACAAGATGGTTTTCTTCTGATGGCTTGTTGACTGCAGGAATGGCAGTGTGCTGAGTCACTAGATAACCACAGGCACACCTGAGGAAAATCACAGCAGAAGTAATGTTGGAGGTTTATTTTAATGCACGCAACAGGATGTGGCTTACGTAACTCAATTAGCTGACATTTCATTATTGAAATAATTTGGTTGGAGGGTAAGGTCTATTCTTTCTACGCATTTAGATCAGGGCTGTGTCTAAACCGTGGTTAGTGTTCAATAGGTGCACACATCAGTGCACATCCTGGCATCCCTCCACCTACAGGAAGTGTGGTGGACTGGACTACACCAGCCTTTTCATATCCAGCCCTGAAGCATGCCCACACAGTGATCTGTAAAAGGGCTTATGATGTCACACATCACCCCTCATTACATAAGAGTCTACAAAGCCTCAAAACAGAATGAGTCATAGAGGTAATTTGTCTCGCACAATGGTGTCATTATATGTAGTGTTATTGTAGTGTTGTGTATATTGCGTGTTCTTTTGAAAGTGTTCAAAATAGAAAAGCTCACCGGGTTGGATCCTTGGCTGGAAATATATGGATACATTCTCTTTTGTGAAATGTTTTCTCAATCCAAGTTTTCTGGCCCTAAGAAACAGAAAAGAAAAAGCAGTAAATAAGGTGTAAAATGTATGTTAAAGTTTCACAATTCAGAATATTAAAATAAAATAATGAAATAAAACACCTTTCTGACCCTCGGAAGCAGAAAAGGCAGTAAATAAAGTGGAAGAGTCTTTGTATATAGGTTTTAAAGTTTCACACCATATACAGTAGTCAGTGTACCATCCATTTTTACCATCAGACCTCATATTCATATATGTGTAACATCAATTACAGCAAGAACTGCTTTTAGTCCCTTGAGTTTGCCTAGAGTGAATAGAGTAAATCCTCTTTGCAATGATAATCTGTACTAAAGTATGAGTGGTACAGTACACACAAGCTGTAGATATACAGAAAACATGGAAGAGAAAATATGTACATGGCAAATGCGTAAAGTGAATAACTATGGGCACTTCTTGCATTTGTTCACCATTACCACAGATAAGTGTGCTTTTAGGAATATACTAGTACGCAGATAATGCTAGTCTTTTACAGTTCCCATAGCCATCTACTAACACTGCAAATCAACTGTTGCTTGTAGTCAGGATGTGTAGATACATCAGTTGAATGAAAGTGCATCCAGAGAGTCAATGACCATATCTAGGCTGTGGCCTTTGCTTAAAATTATTAGTGCATAGCAAATTAGACTAGACTAGAGTTATTTATCTCTTTTTTTCTGTTCTGAGAAAGTGCCAAGGAAACCCATCAACATTTTTAGCTTTCGCAAAAGACCATGTCAGATTCTGCTGTGCCAGCTTTGTGATTGTGCTCTGGCGCTGTACGAAAATAACCTTTGGTTCAAAGCAATATCTGTCTGGGCTTTTGTTGTTGGTTCAGCCCTAATTAAGATGAAAACTTTTGAGGCAAATCTCCTCTGAAAAATCAGTCACAGGACAGAAGCCAAGATAAGAAAAACAGAACATGTTAGAAACCCACCAAACCATGACTTTCAATTGCACAATTGTAATGGTAAAGCAATAAATTAAGTTTATAAAATGTGAGTTTCTTTTTGATGCATTGCCAGGAAGCCAAACAATTTTGTGAAAGCAAATATATATATAATTTTTAAATAATACATGATTAACAAAGATGTTTTTTTTTTTTTGGAAACTGCGAATTGCTGTTGCAGGATGTAAACACAAGAAAAGTTTGGTAAATTATTCTCAAGTATTATATTTTAGTACTACGATCTCGTAAACCCAGCCCTGATCATTCCTATCCCATCCTCACAGTAGCATCAGTAGACCATGGATCCACGGGTTCCTTCTGGTCACCTAGCGTTAGCTAGCAGGGGTCCTACCTGTGGAGCCTCTGGTCGACGTTAAGAAGGTACCAAAGGGAAACTTTCTGCATCCGTGTCCCTCCTGGAGCTCTGCTGGCGAGGGGTGCTCTCTCCCAGAGCTCCGGCGCCCAATGAATCCCACAAGACATGAAACTTCATCACTTTATGAGGGGCTGTTCATATGATGAGCATGTGAGCAGGCTCTTTGTTCGGTGCACGTCCCATGACTCCAGTTCAAGGTAATCCTTTTGGGAGTCCCATGACCCCTCTCTCCTTGCCCACAGGGTATTTTCATCCCTCGCTGGAGCAAAGCACAACAAATCTACTTTGATAGCTTCACAACCCCCATGAAACACACTCCTTAAGCTCAGAAGATGCTTTTCTACCGCAAACACTCTTCACAAGTTGATGAGAGTCAGGTTTGTGTCTAGAAATGAACAGGAATGGGAACTCACCAAAGCTTTTCATTTGAAAGTGTCACCCTCCTCCGAACACTTTGATTTCAAGCCCAATTTGCATAATTGAGAGAATTGGGCACAGGCATTCTTTTGAAAAGAGGCCTAGTTAAGACATGACAGGACTCCAGTTGGGGGCAAGGTCATCCAACACTAATTGTTGCTAATCTCTATTTTCACCAACCATATTGTGGGGACGAAAATGGTTCTGACGGACTAACAATCATGTCTAAGCATTGATGACGCTACTGACTTTAATCTTTTAGGGAATAATCTTTTATACAAAACGAGAAGTCTTTAACCATCAACCAGAGTGAGGAACTCTACTCAGTAGACGATGCTTCATCAGTTGATTTAAGGTTTGGTTTTATGAAGTGATCAGTAGCTGATAAAAGAACATCAGTAAATCATTCTAAGGTGGTTTTGGTTAGGTTCCCAGCCTGGTCAGGCTGGTGTTTAACTGGTCTACTAGCATGACCAGCTTAAAAATGCCCTCAAAACAGACCAGTCTGACCAAATTGGCCATGCAGGGAGATTATTTAACGACACTGGGCTGATTTAAAATATATTATTCAGCAGGGTTGCCTGGTCAACCATTGCAAACATGGGGAGATTACATCCAAAATGAAGATGTCCATTTAGCCCTTTATGGGTCAAATAGAAGTGCTGAGATCATTGGTTTAAAGTGCTTGTCAATGGGTTCTTTCCTCAACCATCTCACTCTTTCAGAAGTTTGGTACTGTCGTCAAAACGCATGTGGACTACTGGTAATTAAAGCTCTTGAAGACAAAGGGCTTTTGCCACCGCAGTAGTTCAGCCAGTGTGACGCACTTATTTCGGCTTGTTTAAACTCATTATCCACAGCAATTAAAACTCAAATCTGCTGAGCGCTCATCAGCTTTGTTCGAGTTTTCCTCGGAAAATGCACAAAAGCTCTCTGGAAGGAAAAAATCTGATTTTCTTGCTCAAATTAACAAGGCCTATAGCAAACCTGGCAACAATCAACACTATTGAGTCTTTCCACATAGTCAGACATCTCGCACATTGTTGCTTAACTAAAAAGGCATTTGTTCATAAATAGGATTGCCGCTGCGATTTGTGAGAGCTGAAAAGGGGAAATCAGATTAAACGTTTAGGCAAAGCTTTCCCACAGTTTGTGTACAAGTCTGCGTTTTCACATTGTAAAGGCAAAACCCACAAAGACAGGGTAAATAAATACATACTTTCTAAAATTTAAATATAGCATAGCCTGTTAACATACTTCTTGGATTGTTTGAGTTTCTTCAAAACTAGACACTGAGGATCACATGAGAGGGCAACAGTCTGATGACCCATTCCTTAGAACTAATGAGCAGTGTGGGATTTGATTTGTGCTCACAGTTCAACTCACAACCTATCTATCTATCTATCTATCTATCTATCTATCTATCTACCCATCCATCCATCCCGTTCTATTAGGCCTACTGTATATTTGTGAACATTGAACATCTAGCAAGAGAGAGACAAATATCTTTGAACACTGTGTGGGTATTAAAGGTTGTACCCTGAATTGGTTTTGAAAAGACTAGCATTTGAATACTAGAACTTTCTCAGTCTGTGTGGATGGGTGTTCATCCTCCAAATCACTCTTGACCTGTGGTGTTCCCCAAGGCTCTGTCCTTGCCCCTATTTTGTTTTCTCTATATATGTTCCCTCTGGGTTCAATTTTTAATAATAAACACAGATTATCATTTCATTGTTATGCTGATGACAATCATATCTATGTGCCTTTTAAGCAAAATGAAAACCATGGTTTGAGTGCTTTAACTTCTTGTTTGTCAGATTTTAAAAGCATGGATGTCCCTAAAATTACTTAAATCTCAATGAGAGCAAAAAAAAAAAAATGCAAAACTAAAAACCTATCTTTTGCCTTTGAGAAGGCAAATAGGGCTAGTCTAAGCTTCAGTTATGTGATTATGTTGTGTTTTACGGTCATACTGTTGTACATATTGTAGCTTTTGAATTGATATTATTCAGCAAAAAGGTTAACTAAAATTGTTTTATTGTGCTTTATAAATAAAGTGAGATTGAGATCTTACTTGTAAAGAACTTTTTACATAATTTTAAGATCTTAAACTGAAAAGCTGTTTTGTGTGTGTGTGTGTGTGTGTGTGTGTGTGTCCTTAAGTTGTTCTTATGGTTGCCAATGCAGTATTACTGTATATAGAGGTTATACCAAGTTTGGAGACAATAGGTCTGTGGGCTTCTGGGCAAGTTTAACATGCTTAACCTTTTTAAAACAGTTCTTTTCCCCTCTTACTCTGCCTCTAAAAAGATTCATTGTCTCTGTGGGTTTGAAAATCCAGTTAGCCATCATCACATGAGACCAACATGTCACTGATTAGCCTTGAGATTTCTTAGTCATAAGACACATTTTTTAGACAACTATGTTTGTGTGAGAGTGTTTTTCTCTGTCTTTCTGAGAGGGGGAAGGGGCAGAGACTAAAAAGAGAAATTATTGTGAATTTTGCAGGATGCATGCAAATGTCAAAGGAAGTGTTTAAATAACAACCATATCCTTAGACTGGACACACACCCCTCAAAACTGCAAGTCTAATTGCATGTGCTGTCATCTTTTTTCTTTGTAAAAAAATAATTTTTTTTTTTTTTTTTTTTACTGTACTAATAGCAATTTTACATTTATTCACTAATCACACATTTGTAAGGTTCGGAAACTTTTACAGGAATTTGATTTATGCATTCCGACTCCTTTACTCTCTACTGGAAGATAGTGAGTAGATTTTACTTCACTGTAAAAAGTAATACGCTCTATCTACTCAGTAAAATTGTGGCAACAGATTACAAGCAATATTGTTAATTAAATTCAACATATAAGAATTGAGTTAAGATTAATCAAATGAATTCCTTAAAGGTCAACCATTTAAAATGTGTAAAATTAAGAAACACCATTACAAAAACCACAAACTGACATAAAAAGCAAAGAGTCAAACTGCCCAACTAAATGAAACACTGATCACCATAATGGTGACCAAACATTTTCAATAAAATCAACATCTATATCTAAACCTCTGCTAATTCATGTCTTTCTCTTTCCTTCAGTGATTCTACTTGTTATCATCAGGTGTCTTCAATGTTGGCAATAAAAAATAAAGAGTTCTTAATTAATCTTTGACGTCTGTCTGTTATTCAAATAGTTTTGTTTGAATTTTACTCGTTTTAAATGGTTGACATTTAAGGAATTCATTTGATTAATTCTAACTCAATTCTATTTGTTGAATTTAATTAATAATATTGCTTGTAATCTGTTGAAAAAAATTTATGGAGTAGATATAGCGTATTACTTTTTACAGTGTTGACAGCTCCTACATGTATTACATGACTCCAAAATGTGCCACTCGGCACTGGCACAAGAGTCTACCGCTGTAAAGATATATTCAATTCCTTCTGAAGGCTATTTCAGTCTTAATCACATAAAATTGGACATTTCATAGTAGAGAGTTAAAGTGCTTAATCTTGCCTAGCTGCTGCATGGTGCTCATACTGGGCATTATGGGAGATTAGAGGCAGCAGAGGAGCATCAAACCACAGAGGTGCCGCTCATTCTGGTGCTTCTGGAGAAAGTTGCGTTGCTTGTGCTGGCTTAGAACAGCCCTTTTGGTTTCTCTTGCGTTAAGATTAGGATTTGGATTAGTAAGAGATTTAAAAGATGCAAATCTGTTTTATATAATGTATTTCTAACTTCATGTTTCACAACATTGCAACAAGTTAAATTTGCTTTTTTGCTTCATAGGAGCAGCCGTGGTTAGAGGTGCAACTGTTGAGATAATCTGCAAGTTTTAACATTTTCATATTATATACAACCGTTAATTTGGTCCTTGACTTTAGTTGGCTGAATGATGTTCCTGTAGTACTACTATAATATAATATAATATAATATAATATAATATAATATAATATAATATAATATAATAATGTTTACCCAGCCTCACTAACTCAAAAAAAAAAAAAAAAAAAATGCACAGAAATAATAACAAGCAGATTAATTCTACATCACAAGTCAAATATGAATGCAATATGAAAAAATAAGGAAAGAATTGTAAAAACTTTGTAGCCCAAGCTGATTGGACTGGTCTTCTCACTCTGCCCGATTCTTACAAGCTGATTGGATGAAGACTAAACCCTTAAACTGAGATATAAACTTGTGAATCAGTGCTGTTTTAGTATCATTGATATACTATTAGATTTTGTTTTTATATTTTGTTTTAATTTTTAATTTTCATGAAGAAATACATACTTTAACTCTTTTCAATCACCTCAAGGTCATGAAATCATATTAAAGGAAACAGCCCTAAACATCCCTAAAACCAGTGGACACTCTTACCTTCTGAGACCCTGATGCTGAGCGTTTGATGGAGGCCCGTTTGATAGAGCCACTGGCTCTCCTGCTGGCCCGCTCCATGTATCCGGTTCACGCTGCACCTCAAAGACTCATGACTGTGTCGGACCCTCTAAGACCCTCTTTTGCTCTGTCTCTAAAGCGGTCCCAGCACTAGCAAGCGTGCAAGCTCATCTCCTGATGTTCACTCTTTGGGTTCTCCCGCCCTTAACTGACAAGACAGAAAGATGCAGATGAGGATAAAACATCTCTCGATGACACGCTTGACACATAGACCCCGTTTCCTCCGCTTGACAGCCTGTAATCAGGATTAATGCAGCCAGCTCTTGGGACTTTAATGGGGGAGAGATTTAATAAATGGTTATTGAAGGTAAATCTACTTTGGGACACTGTGGCCCAAAAAGGTTTTGAAGACATGTAAACTTTGTGAGGATGTGTCTCCTGGACTTTGAAGACTTGAGTTGCAAGAAGAAAACACTACCTGTACACTACCTGTGATAGGCCTATATGTCAGAATGACTGTGGTATAGTTTGAAAAGAAAAACTGTGGGGATGGATAGTTTTGCAAACCATATAACAATATTTACCTGCTTAGATCATGGTGATCTTATTACAAATTCTTTTTGTTAAAGTAAAGTGAACCGCCTTAATAGTCCAATGCACAGAGGTTAACACTGTAAAACCAAGGGATTATTTATAATAAATAAATATTAAATTAATTTCTCTAAATACATGCACACAGAAATAAAAAAGTCAATCTTTCAACCCTTTCAAATAAATTACATTGAGAGGAACCTTTCTGTATTCATGCTGTGAACATTTGAAAAAGTAAAATAGAATACTGCCCCCTTGTGGTTATTGTTGTAATTGTATGTGAGTTCAGGGTAAACTTTTAATCAGTGTCCATGTTAAACATACTTTATAGCCTATAAATTACTAATGTTCTAACAATAACCTGTATTGTTATACACATTGTATTATAAACATTATATACAATGTAAAAAAAAGAATTGTTGGTTTAACTTAAAAAAGTAAGTTACCTGGTTGCCTTATTACCTTTTGAGTTCATTGAAATTAAAAATTTGAGTAAATACAATGAAGGCAATTGGTTTAGTCAACAGAAACTCAAAATATTATGCTATCTGAACCACATTAATATTGAAGATTTATTAAGTTAACAATGGGATTATGTGGTTTTTATAATCAATTAACACTGCTTTTGTCATTTTTTACAAGATGGACAAAATTTGTCACAAAAAAAGTCATTCGGTTTAACCAAAATTTTGGTTTTACCGAATTACACTTTTGGTTATACTGAATGATGATATTTTCAAACAATGCTAACAGGCTGATATCTAGCTAGCAAAAGGACAATCAAACATTTTATATTTAGTACAAGTTTTTAAAATATTACAATATTTTCCATGTTTCATGACCTGATGTTTCGGGACTTGTGTATGAGCAAGTGAAAACATGGATTTTTCAGATAGTTAAAAGAGAGTTAGTTACTTTGCTTCACGACCATGTGGTCCTTTGCAGGTGTCTGAATGATGTCACATCCTGTCACATGATATTGATCGCATGACTTGATCAAAAATGGTCCCTTTATATTGGTTACTCCGAATGACATCAATGAAATTCATTTTTCTGGACATTCTTTCTCATAAAAAGCAACGACTTCCACACATAATTTTAATGCCATTTTGCACTATGTTGATATATGATGTTATAAAATCATGCCAAAATAAAAAATATATACATTTATTACATTTTAAGATATTTTAATCACAATTGAAATGGCTGTATTGGCCTTTGGACGGTTAAACCAAATAACCACTTCAAAATCTTAAAAATACCTTTACATGTAGCAAAATATAATTAAAACCTTTGGGATTATTTATATTACCCTCTTGTTTCATTATAAAATATCTTTTTCCCTTGACCAATCATGGCTGTTAAGAACAAAATAAATATCAGAATGCATATGAGAGTATAATAATGTATAATATGAGTCTATAATATATAAATATATATATATATATATATAACATGCACTGTAAAGTAAAAAGTAAATTAATAACAATAACAATAAAATCTAATAAATAAAATGTTATAAACAAGATGTTATAAGCATTATTATTGTTATTATTATCATCAAATTTAGTATTATTAAATACTATATATATATATATATATATATATATATATATATATATATATACATACATACACACACATACATACACATACATACACACACACACACATATTAAATTACAAATATTAAAATGTTATGTCATTCGTTAATCATTAATTCCATATTTTATTTGATACATTTTAACTGAAAAGCACATGATTGGATGAAGACATCAATAAAATAAAGTCATGCCAACCAAGTGAACAAATAGACACTATTATCCATGTCAAATCAAGAACAGCACAACTGATGTGAATAGAGCTACTGTGTGTCTGCCTCATCTAAAGCATAAAAAGACAGAACTATGTCATGTACAGGTCAGATTTGGAACCTGTCAGCATGTTAAAAATGAACAATTTTCTAATGTTACATAAGAGTAGAGATTCATCAATAGCTTGATTTTGTATTATTTGTGAAGCTTTCTAAAATGACAATATCATAATTAATAAAAATCAATCCAAAAAATGGCTTCATGCATGAGGGGATTTAAAACAAGCCAGGACAAACACTGATTTGTTTACAGGCTAAAATGAAAACATCTACTAATTCCTCCAACACTTTTGATTAAATGCCACAGATGAGTACATTTGCTAATTGAATTTTTGAAATAGGCCTGCAATAAACTCACAACAATAAAATCTGAAGTGCCTAAAGATGAGTCTATAGCGTACATAAACACTAGCTCTTACCTGTGCTGAATTCTGTGAACTTCACAGCAGATTATATTGTGGTCTAAACAATGAAGGTTCTCCTCAAATAGAAGTGCCTTCCCGCCATTGAAACAATACTCAAAGTGTTTCCATTGCTTTAAGAACAGATAATGCATAATTTCTCCTCGTAAGCAGACACAAATGAGCTTTATGGGCGCAGATGGCTCAGGCGCACATTTTAATTCCCTACAACTCATGAGCCTGTTGTGGTGACCAGAGCTCTTCACAAAACCCTGAGGCCTCCTATATACAGCATGTAGTAGCTGAAACCAAACTATATAGTTATTTTATTACTATATTCAAGTATAAAATGTAAAAAAGCATGCTGTTCCCTGAAGCCACAGGTTCGTAATTTGAAACAGGCAATGTATTTTCCCTACACCTTGATTTACTATAAAATGTCTTTTATGTGTTTCATTTGACATGTCCTGAGCAAATAAATATTAGAATTATTTTATTTAATATGTGAAGACAAATCACATGATCTCCCCTCTCAGGAATGTGCTGAAACCCAATCTATCATCTTAATCTGGATTTCCATAAACTAACATTGACCATAGAGCTTATCAGACTTAATTGACAATGCAGGATTAAGATCATGAACATTATTTCATCTGTGCTGGTGGGGATCATATCGAGTGACACATCCAATTACAATTTCACATCCAAAATGATGAGTTGTTTTATATAAAACTAATGTACAAGATTGCTTTATTTTAGAAACAGCCATGACAGACAGAGGTTTGAATGGATGGATAGACAGAGACAAAGACTGTGACAGACATGGATGGATGGATGGATGAATGGATGGATGGATGGATGGATGGACGGACAGACAGACAGACAGACAGACAGACAGACAGACAGACAGACGGACGGACGGAAACAGTGACAGACAGACAGACAGACAGACAGACAGACAGACAGACGGATGGATGGAAACAGTGACAGACAGACAGACAGACAGACAGATTAGATAGACAGATAGATAGATAGATAGATAGATAGATAGATAGATAGATAGATAGATAGACAGACAGACAGACAGACAGACAGATGGACAGACAGACAGATGGAAACAGTGACAGATAGAAAGATAGACAGACAGACAGATAGATAGATAGATAGATAGATAGATAGATAGATAGATAGATAGACAGACAGACAGACAGACAGACAGACAGACAGACAGACGGACAGACAGACAGACGGACGGACAGACAGACAGATGGAAACAGTGACAGACAGACAGACAGACGGATGGAAACAGTGACAGATAGAAAGATAGACAGACAGACAGACAGACAGACAGACAGACAGATAGATAGATAGATAGATAGATAGATAGATAGATAGATAGATAGATAGACAGACAGATGGAAACAGTGACTGACAGACAGATAGATAGACAGATAGATAGACAGACAGACAGACAGACAGACAGACGGATGGAAACAGTGACAGACAGACAGACAGACGGTTGGACGGAAACAGTGACAGACAGACAGACCGATTAGATAGACAGATAGATAGATAGATAGATAGATAGACAGACAGACAGACAGACAGACAGACAGACAGACAGACAGACAGATGGAAACAGTGACAGACAGACAGACGGATGGAAACAGTGACAGATAGAAAGATAGACAGACAGACAGATAGACAGATAGACAGATAGATAGATAGATGGAAACAGTGACAGACAGACAGATAGATAGACAGATAGATAGACAGACGGACGGAAACAGAGACAGACAGACAGACAGATTAGATAGACAGACAGATAGATAGATAGATAGATAGATAGATAGATAGATAGATAGATAGATAGACAGACAGATGGAAACAGTGACAGACAGACAGATAGATAGACAGATAGATAGACAGACAGACAGACAGACAGACAGACAGACAGACAGACAGACAGACAGACGGATGGAAACAGTGACAGACAGACAGACAGACGGTTGGACGGAAACAGTGACAGACAGACAGACCGATTAGATAGACAGATAGATAGATAGATAGATAGATAGATAGACAGACAGACAGACAGACAGACAGACAGACAGACAGATGGAAACAGTGACAGACAGACAGACGGATGGAAACAGTGACAGATAGAAAGATAGACAGACAGACAGATAGACAGATAGACAGATAGATAGATAGATAGATAGATGGAAACAGTGACAGACAGACAGATAGATAGACAGATAGATAGACAGACGGACGGAAACAGTGACAGACAGACAGACAGACAGATTAGATAGACAGATAGATAGATAGACAGATAGATAGATAGATAGATAGATAGATAGATAGATAGATAGAACGATAGATAGGCACTAAGCACAATGAAATAATTTTGTAAATATTAAATATATAAAATACATTTGGTTTGGTATTTTATATTTATTAATTTATACTTTTATAATATTATAATTTCTTTTAATTATTTAGGTAATTATCACTGTCTAACAGGTGTTTAACAGTCTCTGAACTCATTACGTTAGGGTTGTAATATATTTCTTACCACTAGATAGCGCTCACACAGCATTGTTTCTCACATATCTCACTTATTCTAACTAGAAAGTGCTGGCATGAACTTGCACTTCCTTGTCTCTTTGTCTGGCGGATTTGCATAAAAGACAAGTTTTAGGTCAACAGTGCTGGCTACTGACTATACTAATTTGCTTCCTGTTTGAACTTCTCATCCTGTTGTACTCCTTGTCAACAGGCATTTTCTGTGTTAAGCAACAGTTTGAAAATGACTCAAATGTTTTCAGGCAATTATTTCAGGTATCTTTTCTAAACCAGTTATCACGAGCACCTTGCCGGCGGTGGTCATGCCCACGAGCCAACATAACCTCTCCAATGACAAGGCCAACTGGAGAGGGTCACATACAAGGTCTGTATATGGACCCATCAGATTCACTCAAAAGCTCACATTTAGGTTCAACAACCTTTAAGAAATTCTGAATCACCACTTGATCCACATGGAAAAAATGAATCCAACCAATCACCCGAACCATCAAGCCGACTAAACAAACATGTGCAGACACAAAGTTCATTGTATTGTGTTGTAGATGGTCAACAGCTGTCATCAATGCATTGTTTTGTTTTCTACTTGTTAATTTCCAAATGTTTTTGCCCTGACATGTTTCCAAAAAGAAGGAAAACATAGTAAACAGCTGGCCGGCAGGTTAAAATCACCCAAATTAGTTCCATATGTGGCTATCTATGGAAAACAACCTCTGTTAAGATAAAAACAAAGCAAAATCACAGAATAAAAGAAGTGGGTTCAAAGTAAATGTGGAAAAGTACATTTACAGACAATATATTACCAGCGTAAAGAGATATTTGTTCCCGTGTAGTCAGATTACAGGCGGCTACGCATTACAGAGATGAATAATGCAGCAGGTGTCTGTCCTACCTGGAAGCTGACAGCCCCACCTGGTTGCTATGGCGACAGACAACAGCCCCAGCAGGCACAAAGGGTGCGTTTCCGCTCTTTACCCTCTTCACGTGTGTTTGGATAAGGGGTGGGGGTCAGGAAGGTGGTAACTTGATGGACACGAATGGTGGATCACATACACCACAGACTGTCATGTTCTGAGAGAATAATCTCAGAGAAGGTACAAAAGATGGAAATTTGGGTCTTTTTAAAATTCATGTCATCCTGCAAAAAGGAAACACAGACTGGACAAGCACTGGAGAGAAAGAAAAATTGTACACAGAGCTGATATCAGGACATGCCAAGGCATGTCAATTTCTCCCAGCAGAGCTTCCAGAGGATTTGAACCTGTGGCTCTAGTTCAACTAGTCAATCTTGTATGAAGTACAGCAGAACGTACTCAAAACAGACACTGGAGAGACTGTTACGGACTTTAGAATCATTAATCTTGTACGTTACACTTTTTTTATTTCTTTCATTTCCTCATACTCAAAAACCTCTTTGTGTGAACTTAAGTACAAAAT
Source organism: Ctenopharyngodon idella (assembly GCF_019924925.1). NCBI lineage: Eukaryota > Metazoa > Chordata > Actinopteri > Cypriniformes > Xenocyprididae > Ctenopharyngodon > Ctenopharyngodon idella. The sequence goes on from NC_067243.1 coordinate 18,914,568, forward strand.
TGATTTTTTTTACTGGCAGTCATAACAAAGTCACAGTATCGCATGCAGTGAGGGACGCACCCTCTGATTACTACATTACTGCATACTTTAAGTGTGAGACCATCACAGGCACGTGCCTCTCCTAATCACCCTCACCTTCAGTTAAACATCACTCACATTTGTTGAAATCGAGGCCAGTGGCTTCTAGTTGGCTTTCTTGAGAACTGGAACTAAAAGGCTGATTTTGTTTATAGGGGACCTATTATGCGAAATTCACTTTTACATGGTGTTTGAACACTGATGTGTGTCCACAGTGTGTGTAAACAACCAGCCTATAATGGTAAAAATCCACCCATTTTTTTCATAATCCCCATAAATCAGAAGCAGTGTCTAAAAATACGCCGTTCCAGATGTCCCCCTAATGTGACGTTAGAGTAGGGACAAGCCCCGCCCATGACTGGTGACGATCTGCCCTATTAGCATAGATCCCGCCCTGAGTGAGCCGCACATTGTCCACCATGTTTATATCCTTGCTATAGCATCTATTGATATAATGTCTGTGCCACATTAACATTATAAATGTTCTGTTGTCTTTTTTATGTACAAATGAACATAAGAGTCTCCATAGACTCCCAGGACCTGAGCCAGGGGACAGCATTATTTCAACTTAGTTTAAAAAAAAATAACAAAAAAAACATGTTTAACAGAGGAATTTGTGGTGAAAAACTACATTACACATAATGCTGTACAGAAAATTACACCAGTCAGAGAGTTGAAACAAGCAAAACGCGCCAAAAGATCTCTTTAGCCCCACCCACTCCCATGAAGCACTGTGAATGATGTAATTGAGTTGGGCTCCCTACACTCTCAAAATATTGAAATATTTCAATATATATGCATATTTTGCAATAAACTTAAAATATATTGTTTATATATATAACCCCTCAGGTCCTACTCACCCAGCCCTGTGTGGGCCTCGAACCCGGGTCGCTGGTGTGGGAAGCGGGTGTGCTAACAAGGACGCTAAAGACCACAGTCTTTACAGGCTTCAGTTTCTGGTGCATCTCTTGAGATCAGGGGCGTGAGGTTTACCTGCACAGCTCTCACTATTTGGCCTTCATTACACTCAACCATCTAAACCTCACTCCCATCTGGGTCACGGCACCAATGTAATGCCTCATGTCCTACTCACCCTGCTCTGTGCAGGCCTCAAACCCGGGTCGCCTGCATAGGAGGCAGGCGCGCTAACAAGGACACTAAAGACCGCACTCTATAGCGTCAGTCGCTAGCGAGCCTCTTGAGATCAGAGGAGTGAGGTTTACCTGCACAGCTCTCACTAGCTGGCCTCCGTTATATATATAATCAACATTTTTAAATGCATAGTTATATTTCTCTATTGTTTTTAATTCGAATATGCTGTTCGCAATGCTTCATGGGATTGTAGTTTTTTGCCACACTAAAGCCGTTAAGTACACAGTCTTGTTGTACCTTCGTATTTTTATCTGATTTTCAAATACTTTTTTGCTTTAAATCAAAGTTTGTAATGTTGTGATTCACCTCATAGCTGGTTGCCTTGGTTCATGGCTTATAACGCTTTAACAAAGACTTTTTTGAAATCCCTATGGGAGAAATTAATGGAAAAAATACTTCCGGAACCAATGCCGCTGAATAAGTGGGCGGGCACTGTTGCACTCTATACCCATGAATACTACTGAGAGTCTTTTCTCCTATGGAACAGAAAAGATGAACAAGGAGTATGTTCATATTACATTTTCCTATACAACAAAAGCACATAGCAAGTATTGTGAGAGCTGTCAAACACCAAAAAGAAAAGAAAAAAATACAAAAGTTGTGCTATTTAACTAATAATTGGCTCAATTAATATAGCACCAATTAATGCCCAACAGAGCATACAAACATTAAGGAGGTTTATAATACCTGGAGAGAGCTACCTGTTAGCATTTCCATTCATCTCTATGGAAAGTGCTTGACTAGTTCACAGCCCAAACCATTCACTAGTGACTATCCTGAGCTGTAAGGAAAGTTACAAGTCCGTTTCATGCTTTTAAGAGACCTTTAACATGTATCAGGTACTGGTAAACCATCTACTATAATATAATGACTTGCTATGTTGTTAGCAAAAATAATAATAAAATAAAATAAAATAAAATAAAATAAATAAATGGAGGAAGCTTGCCTGCATAAAGCTAATTTACTAGCAGCGGCTAGCTCTGCATGCTAAAATTCACCCTTGTGTGGTGACTTTAGCCATTTAGTTACAAAACAGCAAAGATTTAGCATAGGATATTAGCGCAGTGCATCAGTACTGTTGTTTATGGTTTACACACACATTTCTCAAGGCATGTGGAAAGCATCAGGATTTACCACAGTTTTCATGCTGTCAGGGCACACAACATTACTGATGGAGAGGATTTCATTCATTTAAGGATGGAGTGATGGTAACGTTTTGTCAAAGGTTAGCGTTGAATGATACAAAACAATGTGTACTAAATCACAGATGTGAAATACAAGCCTTTCTCTTAGAACAAATGTGATGTATGACATGCCAAATTGCTTTGAATGCACTGTGGGATTTATAAGTGGGCCACAGCCATCAAGATGCCAGTTTTGTAAACTTTCCTTAGAAGATTTCTTAGATTTCTCTCTCTATAGTAGCCTACATATGCAACCTTTTCCATTGCTAAGAGTCATAATTACCCTTTTTACCTAAATTAAACCAGTCTTTCCACTTTGTCTTTGTTTGTCTGTACTATTAGTGTGAGGACTCCCATTTTTAAGTGTCAGATGTTCAAAAATGTTTGTCTTGACTGACTGCTACTCAGCAAGCCCTAACAAAGCAGTAAAAAACAACAACAGTAATGAGGTTTACAGCTTGTTTCCTGTGTGGAATTGTGGGGGTTGGGGCGGGTGGGAGGGAGGGAACACGAGAGACAGACAGGGAGAGGTGTCATATCACTCTCATGAGAGACGTACTGTAATTACACAGGATGTTTTAGGTAAACATTCGAGTGGTGCAGTTTCCATGCTGATCCTGATGTTTTTCTGATTTTTATTAGAAGACAGAAAGCAAAACTTCAGTGTCAATGATTATTCAAAGCACAATGTCCATTCCATTCAAGATGTCCAATATGATTTATGTTGACGCCATTGCTTAGACACTCATGACAAAGACAGCGCATTACTATCATTTAAATTATTCATAAATAAACATTTGGCAATAAAGAACTTTATAAAACCTATGAAATCTTGCAATGATGCAGACAAGTAAATTATTTACTTCCGGTTCAACTTCTTAGATGCTAGATATTTACATTTTTGGAAGAAAACAACAACCCCCAAGTCTCCATGATATTCTAGTCCTTAGATATGGCCTGGTCCCTCCTTCATTTGAAGTCTACTGGATTTTTTAGTCTGTTATGTTGTTTACCAGGTAAAAAAAACAACAACAAGTCGCATGATTTAAAGTATAAATCATGTTTGTAGCACAAACGGTGCAGGACAGGCTATGTGCCAAAATTTGTTCAAATCCGTAACCTTAAGTATGAGCAATCGAATAGTAACTTAGGCCTAAGCAGTGCCCACTAATGAGTTAGTCTTACTCTTGAGTCATGAGTAAGAGGGAAAAAGAAATCATATTCCTTAGATGTTATGTAGGTATTTTAAAGACAGTTCCTTATTCCCAACCCTTGCCGAGGGGGCTGAACCATCCAAATCTAGCAGGTGTTCTGCATTGACGGGAAACATCGGAATAGGTGGGGTCCGTTCTGTGCTGCTTCTAAGGTGTAGCCATCTATGCGTCATGCCCCAGATTGGATGGGGGCTGGTGGAGGAGGAGCAGTCCAGTGCACCGTCTGTCTCTGGGTCTTTGGGAAAGCGAGAATTTGCCCCTGAAATCATGAGGCCTCATGGGTGGAACAACCTCAATGTTTCTCTGCAGGACCAACCAACCTCCCTTTCTTTTGCTCTCTCTCTCTCCGTCTTCAACACAGGGCTCACGTTTTGGGTAAACACTTCTTAGAAACTCTCCCTGAGGGTTACCGCATTCCATGAATCCCCCTCTTCAAGTACTAGAAAGGGTGAAGGGGAACAGTGAGCCGTGTAATTGTATGTTCCAATCCCTTTTACTCGGAGAACGAAGTTGGACAAAAGGTCATGCCCCCAAACAGGACACTTGGGTGAGTGAGGGGAAATCCCTCTGAAGAGGCTTCCTCTTGCTCACTAGCTTGGAAATGATGAGCTGTGATGGATTTGACGGCCAGTGAGTTGTGGGTGCCCTTAAATTCGTAACTAGAAGCACCTTCTGCGACCTTATTAGTTATTTAAGTAAACAAAACTAATGTCAGATTAGTTTTTTGGTGTAGGTGCCATTGGCTATTAAGTCACTTTGACCCCTCACCTGTCAACACTGTGTCCGATTTAACTTAAAAATTTGTCTAGCGGAAAAAAGAGTGGCTTCTGTCTGGAAAAAAGAGTGGCTTCTCTCCTCAGAGTGAAGGCTTATGTTAAGCCCCTCTGTTTTCTTTCAGCAGTGGCCTCTTATGATAACTAAGTCTACTCCCAAGGTTCAATTGGGGTTGACGTGCCTTTACAAAATGAGAGGAGAAAACTACCATTTCAACATCTCTCGAATGTTCTGCTAAAGGGACATTTTATGCAAAAAAGGGGAAACTTCTGTCATTTTTACTTTTCCTCATGTTGTTCCAAAATCTGTATGACTTACTTTCTTTCTGCTGTCAAACTTATGTTGTTCTGAAAGGAGAAATTTTGAAGACTGCACTGGTTGCTTTTTTCCAGCAATTATAATGAATAGCCGCTTTTCTACTGTCGGGACAGTGTGAGTCAGGGCTAACAACGTGCTGGGCGGGGCCAATAGCCTTGGACCTCGAGAACAGAGGCCAAAATTAAGCTGCGTTTCTACTGTCTAGCCAGTGAGTCAGGCTAACAATGTGCCGGGCAGGGCCAATAGCCTTAGACCTCGAGCATGAGGCCAAAATTAAGCTGCGTTTCCACTGTCGGGCCAGTGCGAGTCAGAGCTAACAACATGCCGGGTGGGTCCAATAGCCTTAGACCTCGAGCACCGAGGCCAAAATTAAGCTGCGTTTCCACTGTCTGGCCAGCGAGTCAGGGCTAACAACATGCTGGGCGAGGCCAATAGCCTTGGACCTCAAGCACCAAGGCCAAAATTAAGCTGCGTTTCCACTGCTGGGCCAGTGCGAGTCAGGGCTAACAAGATGCCAGGCAGGGCCAATAGCCTTGGACCTTGAGCACCGAGGCCAAAATTAAGCGCCATTTCCACTCTCAGGCCAGTGCAAGTCAGGGCTAACAACATGCTAGGCGGGGCCAACAGCCTTGGACCTCAAGCACAGAGGCCAAAATTAAGCGCTGTTTCCACTGTCGGGCCAGTGTGAGTCAGGGCTAACAACATGCCGGGCAGGGCTAATAGCCTCGGACCTCGAGCACCGAGGCCAAAATTAAGCGCTGTTTCCACTGTCAGGCCAGTGAGAGTCAGGGCTAACAACATGCTGGGCGAGGCCAATAGCCTTGGACCTCGAGCACCAAGGCCAAAATTAAGCTGCGTTTCCACTGCTGGGCCAGTGCGAGTCAGGGCTAACAAGATGCCAGGCAGGGCCAATAGCCTTGGACCTCGAGCACCGATGCCAAAATTAAGCGCCGTTTCCACTGTCAGGCCAGTGCAAGTCAGGGCTAACAACACGACGGGCAGGGCCGATAGCCTCGGACCTCGAGCACCAAGGCCAAAATTAAGCTGCGTTTCCACTGTCAGGCCAGTGCGGGTCAGGGCTAACAACATGACGGGCAGGGCCGATAGCCTTGGACCTTGAGCACCGAGGCCAAAATTAAGCTGCGTTTCCACTGTCAGGCCAGTGCGGGTCAGGGCTAACAACACGACGGGCAGGGCCGATAGCCTTGGACCTCGAGCACCAAGGCCAAAATTAAGCTGTGTTTCCACTGTCGGGCCAGTAACCCTGCAGCACTACTCTAAAACCTGCCCTTAACACGCCTACATAGAATAATGTCACACAACCCCACCATTTCACCAGCTGACTGAAAACTAGCTAGATCACAAAATGAGTATGACAGAAGCGAACATTTGGTCTTTACTTAAAGACTTAAGGCACCAGCATCGATATTTCGATATATCAAAGCTGGAATGAAAGTGGAAATGCGACTGGCCCTGGCACGCACTAGCGTGTGCACTATATTCAAAGTCTTTTGAAATCATATGCTATATTTGCATGATGAACAGTCCAGCTTTTACATAGTTATTCACTAATAAACTTCCTTTTCAGTGAGCTGTAACCGCAGCAATTAAATCGAGTCAGTGAGTTGAACTCGAGAACCAGATCGGTCCAATTTGTGACCGAATCATTTAGACTGCTTGTTAAATAAATCAATAGATTTACTGAAAAATTCTGACTCAAAAGAACAGTTTGTTTACAAATCAGTCATCGCTACTTCTCTCACGGAGCTCATGAAATTCTAGTCTTATATTATTATTTTTGTCAGTCTAAAGCCTGAAAGCCCCAGTCCCCATTCACTTGCATTATATAAAATGACTGACCACAATATTCTTCCAAAATCCACTTCTTGTGTTCTAGGGAAGAAAGAAAGATTCAGATTCAGAAGTGAGCAAATGATGACAGAATTTCAATTTCTGATTGAACTATACCTTGTTGCATTCGCACCAGAGTGAACTATAGTGTGATGTTTGTGTCACTAGCGGACTGTTGTGAGGAACAACAAATCTGCTGTATGGGTCATTTTCTAAGACTGCAAGACAACAAGTGACAAAAATAGACATGTCTGCTGTCTGTTACTCACAAGACAGGCATATGGCATTACTACACATGTCTACATTGCACATGTTTACACTAACCAACATATAGTATCCTATAACAAACCTAAATTACTGTGAAGCAAACCACAGCCCATCACACGTGTATTTTACAGTTACAAACTCTCCATTACACGTCCATAATGTAAATGAATGTCAACAAGAGAATATAATCACCAAAGATCTGTATCAGTCTCTGTAATGCTTAACAGACTCACAAGACAAAGACTCTTAAAAATAAAGGTTCCAAAAGGGGGTTTCACAGTGAAGAACCATTTTTGATTCCCCAAAGAACTTTTCAGTGAACAACTCTTAAAGGAACCAATTTTTTCTTAGTATGAGGGACATTTTAATAATCAAAAGCACCTTTTTCTATTATAAAGAACCTTTTTTGTGCATTGGAAAGGTTCCATGGACGTTAAAGGTTCTTCATATACCTTTATTTTTAGACTGGGATTATTGTGTATAACAAGCATGGACGGTCAATAATTGTTCTGCCTAAGCGAAAGGATGTTGTCAGCTACTCAGCACTAGCCAAATTAGGCTTTGTTGTTATAGAAGCTTAATCATTCTCAACATACCATGTCAAAGTCCCATAAATATTACAGAACTGTAATCCAATTGAAGTACGATACCTTAAAACATTGTATATGCCATAAACAAATCATCAATTAGGATGTTTCTAGTTGTGCCAAGGATCCTATTTGCTAAATGGAGGGGACGAATGTGGGTCAGTGTGTTGAGTATGTAAACCACATAGCTCAGCTCGAATTCAGGGTGATTTGTGGCGAGCCTCAGCGCCACTCGGCGGATTACACTGCATGTTAAAAGAACAAATCTAAAATGCAGTCTTGTGCTTTATTTCACCCACACGCTCTTGTTTACTCACCATTTTATATTTCGGCGAATGTTATGTCCCACAGTTTTCAACAAAGATGTGACCTGCAATTGAACTTTAAAGGTTGATGTGAACAGATTGTGACTGCATAAAAGCGCACGTAATTGTGGGTCCTCTGGAAAGCCCGAGACACAAAACAAATATGCCTGCTGTCAAGATGGATGCAGGAGGGTTATTATCTATTTTTCAACAGAACATTTGGGTGGAGAAAACACTGAAGACAATTGTTGTTTATCGTTGGAGCACCAGCACCGACTCGTCAAGCAACAGTTGAGATGAATTGATAAGAAACGAGGGACATGCAAAAATCAAAAGAAAAAAAATCAAATAAGCATGTATAGAAGATCTCTGGTATGATGAGGACTGAACCTTCATCCCATTTCATTGTTGGCTCAATATTGTTCTTGCTTTTGTTTGACATATTAGTATTTTCAGAAGATAGGGATAGGTGAAAATTCAGATTTCATATTTACCTGACTGATTTTGAATGTAATGCAATAAAAAGACAGTGTACTACAAAATAATGACAAAAAAACTTTCTATTGGGTCATCCTCATGGGCCTCTTTATAGTGAATCAAAAACATATGTGAGGTGTGGTTGGTCCAATTCATGAAAAATGACTCTTATGAACTGGTTCTTTTTAGTGAATCATGAATATAGTTTAGGCTAATTCCAAAACCAATTACTTTTTTGAGGCTGTTCTTTTTCTAAAAAACACTGCCCTCAGAGTTAGATTTCTTTCATATGTATCCAAACCCTGTTGAAAAAACAAACAAACAAACAAACAAATAAAAAAAACATATGCTGGTTAGGTATGTTTTGAAGCATGGCAGCTGGTTTGAGCTGGTTTATGCTGGTCCTTAGTTTATCATGAGCTGGTTTAAACTGGTCCTTAGTTGGTCCTGAGCTGGTTATAACCTCATAAGCTGGAGCTAGTTGCTTAGGACCAGCTTAGGACCAGCACTTGCCCAGCTTAAACCAGCTCATGACCAACTAAGGACCAGCTTAAACCAGCTCATGACCAACTAAAGACCAGCTTAAACCAGCTCATGACCAGCTAAGGACCAAGTAAGGACTACCTTAAACCAGCTCATGACCAACTAAGGACTAGCTTAAACCAGCTCATGACCAACTAAGGACTAGCTTAAACCAGCTAAGGACCAACTAAGGACCAGCTTAAACCAGCGCATGACCAGCTAAGGACCAAGTAAGGACTAGCTTAAACCAGCTCATGACCAACTAAGGACTAGCTTAAACCAGCTCATGACCAACTAAGGACTAGCTTAAACCAGCTAAGGACCAACTAAGGACTAGCTTAAACCAGCTCATGACCAACTAAGGACCAGCTTAAACCAGCTCATGACCAGCTAAGGACCAAGTAAGGACTAGCTTAAACCAGCTCATGACCAACTAAGGACCAGCTTAAACCAGCTAAGGACCAACTAAGGACCAGCTTAAACCAGCTCATGACCAACTAAGGACCAGCTTAAACCAGCTCATGACCAACTAAGGACCATCTTAAACCAGCTCATGACCAACTAAGGACCAGCTTAGACCAGCTCATGACCAGCTAAGGACCAAGTAAGGACTAGCTTAAACCAGCTCATGACCAACTAAGGACTAGCTTAAACCAGCTCATGACCAACTAAGGACTAGCTTAAACCAGCTAAGGACCAACTAAGGACCAGCTTAAACCAGCTCATGACCAGCTAAGGACCAACTAAGGACTAGTTTAAACCAGCTCATGACCAACTAAGGACCAGCTTAAACCAGCTCATGACCAGCTAAGGACCAACTAAGAACCAGCTTAAACCAGCTCATGACCAACTAAGGACCAACTAAGGACTATCTTAAACCAGCTCATGACCAACTAAGGACTAGCTTAAACCAGCTAAGGACCAACTAAGGACCATCTTAAACCAGCTCATGACCAGCTAAGGACCAACTAAGGACTAGCTTAAACCAGCGCATGACCAACTAAGGACCAGCTTAAACCAGCTCATGACCAGCTAAGGACCAACTAAGGACCATCTTAAACCAGCTCATGACCAGCTAAGGACCAACTAAGGACTAGCTTAAACCAGCGCATGACCAACTAAGGACTAGCTTAATCCAGCTCATGACCAACTAAGGACCATCTTAAACCAGCTCATGACCATCTTAAACCAGCTCATGACCAGCTAAGGACCAGTTTAGGACCAGCTTAAACCAGATCATGACCAACTAAGGACCAACTAAAGACCAGCATAAACCAGCTCAAACCAGCTGCCATGCTTCAAAACATACCTAACCAGCATACGCTGGTTTCGTCAACAGGGAACTTGACATTACAAATGAAATATACTCAAATGAACTGGAATCAAATCAAAACATTAAAATCGAGAGTATGTGAATCAGAATATAACCGAAACAGGAAATTTGTATCGATATCCAGTCAGATAAAACACATCAGACACAGAGGTGGATCAAAGGTGAATGAAACTGTACAGTGAAAAACACTGTGCAGCAACTAGGGACATTTATAAAACATGTCCGTCTTTAATGCTTAGACTTTGATTCTGCATTTCAAAAATAACAGCCAGCACAAACATGAGTTCAAAACCATTTCATCCAAGCCATGGATTGGAGTCAGCCTATTAGCATCTGTTTAATTTTGCTGATGATAGCTGTCTTGCCTTGTATTTATGGAACCCTATCTGTGGATGTATTATCTGAAGCACAGATGGTGTGTATGGGGAGGGGGGTCACAACAAATGGGAAGGAAATGTTGTAATTGGCTATGCTCCAGCAGATTGGACAGAATATACCTGCTCAAGTTGACTGTGGGCAAAGGCTAAATGAGATTAGTGTGTGCCATGTGGTATCTGTAGAAAGGAGACCCAATATACTTGAACGTTTTAGCCTTTGAATGAACCCTAAAGCTTGCATTTATATTATCTAAAATATATATACTGTATATTCACACAAAATAACACCTTGAGATTTTGTTGAGTCCATATAGACGACCAAAGGCTCTCCCTGTTCATAAATATGTGACCCATTTTCACGATGTCCTGAACATTGTGCTCTTTAGAAGAACATAGCAGAGAACTAGCAGCAGCATATTTTAGAAAGAGGAATTTACCCAGTGTTTAGTTGCTATGCAGCATAAAAGGAACATGAATTTCCAAATAACATTTTATATATTCTCATTACTCTGCAACTCCATCTTTTACTCTAAATTGTATATAGTATATACATATATATTATGCATTAATACTTGGGGTAAATGATCTGAAGGAACACCTAATTAGAGATTCACCAATTTTAAAATTCTGGCCAATACCTGTGCTATTTTAGTATAATTTATATGTTTTTTATATAAACTTTGTTAAATTTTTAATTAATTCATTTTTTTATAATTATTATTATTAGGGTTTTTTTAAATGCCTATATAGTTTTTATTAAGTTTTAGCTCATTTACTTTGAGTTATTTTAGTACTTCAACTTAGAAGCCATTTACATGACACCATTTTCAACTAAAAATGGATTTCAAAGTGCAAGTTTTTGAAACTGACAACATTATCATCTCCACGTAAACAACAAAAACAGGAATTTGTGAAAATGGTGACGTCATGCACATGCGTATTATGTGTTCAGTCTATAGGCACCTACACCGTAGAAAATTATTTTCATGATTTTCATGATTATTTTCATGATTGTTATCAGAACTTTTTTTTCTTTTGTCAAATCAACTTCAATAATTAATGTGGTTCAGATAACAATATTTTGAGTTTCTACTGATTAAACTAATTGCCTTCATTGTATTAACTCAAATTTTTAATTTCAATGAACTCAAAATTTTAAGGCAACCAGGTAACTTACTTTTTTAAGTTAAACCAACAATTATTTTTTTTACAGTGTACTGTTTCTTTACAAAGTGACATTTTTCAGTTAATGGTTATTTTATTTCAAGTAATGACATTTTTTTATGGTTTAGTTTTATTTAGCTATAACAACCCCGGCCAGTACCGAAAACCTGATAAATATTTTGATGTTATGGCTAATATTAAAATTCTATACTATTTTGTCTAAATACATTTTTAATCATTTACATTTACAATACATTTAATTACAATACATACATTTATTTACAATACATTTTAATTAATCATTCATCCCTTCTCCTAACCTTACAGATATTCAAATCATGCAGCTTGTTAATGAGAAGTGTTAGTACTTTTCAATCAGACTTATGATTTTCACATGTAAGACAATTAAAAATCCCATAAGCTTGCATCGAAGGACAGACCTGAGCCATATATAGAAACTCTGAGTGGGCTCTTTTAACTAGGGCCAGTACCAAACCACCCAGAAGACCCTAGCAATGCCCTAGCAACATGCAAAAAAAAAAAAAAAAAAACACAGAACACCATAGCAACACCTTGGCAACCACCCACAACTTCTTAGCATCAGGGCTGCAAGTTCTGAACATTAAGTACCATCGTATTTTCTTCAAAAACATCTACAAATTTCAACAGACTTCTTGTGCAGCACAATCTCCTAATAGGCCTACTCATATTTAAGAACAGGAACTGAAAGTGTTCAGTTTCCATGTGAAAGCAAAAAGCAATCTAAGCAGTATTGAGTCTGAAACAAGTGACATAACTAGCACCTCACATCTATAAAAGATAGCAGCAGCAGTTTCAGAGATCAATAGTTTCAAACTTCATTATAACCTTACAACGGTTTGCTTTTTCATCCAACACATTCAGCCTGAGTAGTTTTGTGTTTTGATATGACAAAACATTGCTCAGCTACGATCCTGAGATAATGATAGTACAAAACACCCTCATGGGTAATAAAATGTGAGGCCCATAGGCAGGGCCTCTGCTTTTTATGACTCAAAATGGTTCATCATTGAGTTGTCAGTCCTGTTCTACTATCTGTCTGGGTCTGTTTCAGAGGGACGGGCTCCTTCCGTAGGGGCTGCTGTCTCACTGGTAATTGTAAGTGGGTGTGTTTGGGGTTGTGCTGTAATTTGCATGGTGCCTGCTGTCTGGGTGAGGCTCTGACTGAACTGACTGAACCGAGACCCAGTGATGTTGGTCTCATGCACGGGTCTTGTAATTGCTGGTTTGCTAGAAGAGGACCAAGATGGGATGTGTCTTTAGGTACACGTGGGGTTGTGATAAACTGGAGGGTATCCTCCACTCATTTTCACGATCCAGCTTATCTTAAACATGCCACTTGCACAGATAGCACAGATAAAACGGTAATACTAAAATTAATACTAAAAGAATTTTGTGATATATAAGTTGTCATGCTTTATTGATGTCCTGACTGAAAAAGATTGCAACTATTATGCCCTTTTACAAAGTCTTGATTTTGTTTTTGCGATCGACTAGAATGGTTTTCATGCTTGAATGTTAAAAAACACCTTATTTTTTCACATATTTTACATTGTTGCAGCACCTCTCTTCCCAGTCTGTCAGTAACGCTCTGTTTAGTTCCTGTCTCTATTAAGCCCCTCCTTCCGAAAAGTGCAACGTGCTCTGATTGGTCTACTGGACCAGTGTGTTGTGGTCGGTCAACTGCTTTCGGAAATGTCACGCCCCTTATTATAACTGCAAGTTTCAGCTTCTTGGACATGGACACAACACGTGCACTACTAATGCAACTCAACCAGGCCTCGCCCCTTTTTTTGCATGTGCCTTGGGTGGGAATTATTTATTGTGATGTGGTCATTCTTGGAAGAAAACTCTAGACTACAATCGAGCTGTTTCAGGGAGTTCAGAAGCAGTGCTTACTGATATAGAGAATAAATACAAAGTTCTGTCATGAAACTCTAGATGGCGCAAGCTGATAGGTCCTTTAATTCAACCTGCTCTTAATCATATCGTTATCTATAGGGCACAGCTGATTGGCTACTGATACAGCAAGAACCAATGAGCTTGCATGCTCAACCTTCAAAATACTTGGGTAGCATTTGCCTCAGCAGTGCAACGCGCTTTCAGCGTACGGTACGGTAAAAAGCTGGAGGCAGAAATTCACCATTGCCAAATATGGAGTGTCTATTTACACTAGCTCCGCCCATCAATATCTGGTTGGGCCACTCAAGTTTTAAAAAGAGACAAGTAGAATTCATTGTCTTCAGTGGCGCATCAGTAGTGAGAAAGACTCACAGACCTGGCTTTTAACGAGATCAACGCAGGTCCGAATCCGCCTTTTGCCGAGTTTGCAGTTGGAAATAAGTGGAAATAAACTGCGAACAAGTGTTTAATAATATTAAAAGTGTTTATTGGGTAGGGTTAGGGGAAGGTGTAGGCAGGGTTTTTATTCTCCTAATAAGGCAGCATCCATTTAATAATTTTAATAAATATAATCATTTACACGCTATGATATTATTGCATTCTGTTAATGTACAAAATACTGAGGTGCAAATAGTATCTGCCAATATAAAGTATAGATAGCATCTTTACTTACATTGCAAAGAACTGACACTTTTACATGATGTAAATAGAATCTATCACTATTTTCACCTAGTGTAAATAGCTTATCGCTAAGAAAATGCTACTATTGTCACTTAGTGTAAATAGCATCTAATTGCTATTTACACAGTGTAAATAGTATCTAATTGCTAATTACACAGTGTAAATAGCATCTAATTGCTATTTACACTTAGTGTAAACAGCATCTACTGCTATTGACACTTAGTGCATATAGCCGCTGCCTTAAAAAAAAATATGGCGACAACAGCTAGATGGTGCACAGAATCACAAAGACAAAACACTATCGTAACACAGATGAAACTAAAATTATGTGATAAACAATAACTAAATAACAGAAAATATAACAGAAAAAAAGACCCTAATATACATTACTGATAACAGAAATGAGAAGAAACAAAATTATTTATATGAAATATAATCATGTATCATGCAGAGACTTCTGTGAATGTCCTCTTACTGTTTTTCACTGTAAATTATACAATAATTCAGTTTTTCATCCAGGCCAGGCTGACATAGCAACAACGACTCAACCAATAGTGCGAGTTTGGGGGTGTGGCTATTGTTTTTGATGACCAATGGCAGTCAGAAAACTTGTTTGAAAACAGTCTTTATTTTACAATACCTGATGATGCTAGTGGCAAAGAAACACACACTTGCATACACACAGAGCATTCACTCTGCTAACTTCCTTTTAAAGGGTTAGTTCACCCAAAAATGAAAATAATGTCATTTTGGAGTTATGAATGTTTTGTGGTTCGGAGCACCAAAGTCACGTGATTTCAGCAGTTTGCCGGTTTGACACGCGATCCGAATTATGATTCGACACAAAAGATTCATAACGCTCCAAAGCTTCATGAAGCAGTGTTTTGAAATCAGCCATCACTATATAAGTTGTTATTTTGCTTTTTTGCCGCACCAAAAATATTCTCATTGCTTTATAATATTAATATTGAACCACTGTACTCACATGAACTGATTTAAATATGTTTTTAGTACATTTATGGATCTTGAGAGAGGAAATGTCATTGCGGGCTATGCAGGCCTCACTAAGCCATCGGATTTCAACAAAAATATCTTAATTTGCGTTCCGAAGATTAACGAAGGTCTTACGGGTGTGGAACGGCATGAGGGTGAGTAATAAATAACATTATTTTCCTTTTTGAGTGAACTAACCCTTTAAGGTCAAATAAAAAGATCTAGGTGAGTTGTTTGTGACTGAAAAGGTTTGTCTGCATGCAGTACACACAGGGGAGCTCGGTCATGTTTGTCTCTATGCATCAACACCCCCATCTCCCCACAGACTACAACATTAAACCCAGCAATTGAAACATCCACCTCCCTCCTCTGTCTGTCTCTTTCTCCCTCCTCTTCTCTGTCTGCTATCCCCTTTCTCTGGGGCCGGGCCAAGATCCCACTGCACCTGAGCGTTAAACTCCAGCAGAAGCTGGTGAAAGGCGATCACGTCAGCTTTACTTTGCTTTTAATCACATTGGTATATTAAGCTAATGAATGATATCAGTGTTTGCTCTAATAATGTAACCAGATACACATTATGCATCGCTGCAACTGCAGGGCATGTTACTACGCAATTGCAAACTGCGTGTGGCGTGATGGTTAAAGAGTTTCCTGAAAACAACAGGTGTGGATGTGAATCATGCAGCTACAGTATATGTTTACAAAGATCAAGGGCAATGCCAAAATAGGCTTACAAAATCATATGTAATGACATGGGGATTTATAAGCATCAAGTGTGGATTTAAATTTTGGCTTTCACCTGAAGAGACGCATGAAGAAAAATGTAATATTTACTTGTGTGAATCTGGAAAGAAATGTGCTTAAACAGCTTGTCAAAAACTGATATGAAGTGATATTATAACTCTGTATTATATTATAAAATCGCTGATACTATAAACCAATAAATGGCCATAACCACTCTATTTTACCTATAAAGGTGATTTTCTCAATATTTTGATTTTTTGCACCCTTAGATTCCAGATTTTCAAATAGTTGTATCTCGGCCAAATATTGTCCTATCCTAACAATTCAGCTTTCAGATGATGTGTAAGTCTCAATTTAAAAATTTACCCTTATGACTGGTTTTGTGGTCCAGGGTCACATATAATCTCTCTAAAAGAAACCGATGCAAGATATAAGTTTCAAATACACTTATATTACCTAACCAAATTGACATAAAAATCATAAACAAAAATCCATTATGCCTGTAACATGTATCCAGTGTTATGTATCAAAAAGTCAAAGATGATCAATGAAGATACTGTATGACACCACACCGCTATTAGGTTTTGTGCCAATTCTAACAGTACAGCATATTTAGTCAATACAATAGCACTAATGGGTACAGAAAAACTGTTTACTATTGTACTGCATATGGCCTGCAGTCATTCTGATTTCCTGAACTATTTTTTACATTATGACTGAAATGATAAGTACTATAGTTGACCTGAATGTGTGTGTGAGTGTGTGAGACAGGTTTCATGTCTAAACTAACTTAAGTTTAAGCAAGTTTCATTTAATATTGCATTTCCACACGCATATGATCTTGAGAGTTTTCTTTTAAGTAGGCTAATACTCTTGAAATTAGAAAATTCGGATAACCACTTCCTGTTAAGCCCTCCGGTGTAATCAATGCATCACGTATGACGTTTGTGCACACGTTCCCACATCCGACCTAGACGGTCATCTGATGCACGACAGATATCTGTTTTATAACGATGTTTGTTTGGAGTGTGAATGCGTTGCTGCGCGTTTGGCTAGCATCGCGTGTCTAGCAGAGCAGTCTAGCACAATTTGGTGACGCAAAGGAGCTATTAATATCACAGGAACGGGATGTACTCACTTCTGCAGCGGGTCACTTGAGGACAAACAGTGAACAATATTTCTGGTGCGCTGCAGCTTTTGGTAAGGCTGCGAGAAATGATATTTACGCAGGCATGACACATTTTGTCGTGTGAGAGAGCAGAATACTGGGTTTGGGGAAAGAGAGTTGAACGCTACGCAGCCCCTGAGCCGCGCCCACTTTTGAACCCGTTGACTCGCTGCACTCCGATCAAAACAACCATACAAAGAATTTGCACTCAACGGGGGAGGGTTTTGTTTTCGCTCTGAGGGGTAGAATACATCCTTTTGTAGCTATTATGGCACTATTTGAACTTAAATATTCATGGATGGTGCAATTAAAAATCTATTTAAATAGATGAATAATTTTAAAAATGCCTCTGAAATTAAAGTGATAGTTCACCACAAAATGAAAATCATTTACTCTTCCACTTGTTCCAAACGTGACTTTATTTTTCTTCTGATGATTTTTTTTCTTGCAAAATATCAAAAAATACATCATAAAACTATCATAAAAGTTGTTGAAACCATTGGTGTTTGTGAGAGAAGTAGTGATGACTGATTCATGAACAAACTGTTTTTTTGAGTCTATTTTTTTTAATAGGCCTAGTTCCCATCCTCCGAAAGCAAGATAACATGACCGTGCTTTTTGCGTTTTGTCTGTGCACTCTGGCACACAAGTAATTTATATACGAAAAAAGACCCACAGTTCTCGTACTACATTTTTCTTAGTGATATTTGACGCCTGTTTATCAGGAAGTGACGATTTTGTTGTCTTCATCTCGTTGGATGGAAATGGTGCTTTATTCGCAAATGTTTTATGCAATTTTCTAATTTGCGCAAGTTAAATTCGCAACTTTGGATGGAAACACATTGAATCCGTTGGTCCAGATGCTGCATCCCACGTCGCCTATATACTACGGCATAAAAGTATCTACTCTTTTTGTGAAGAAAAAAAGTATAGCAGAAGAGTAGGCAAGCTTTGGGACATACTAACACATCGCAAAATTGCGTTCTGTTGCATAGTTATGTGCAATCTGTTAATCATAATGTCAGTTATTCTCATAATACACACTCCAAATTTTAATTAAGTTTAATCTACTTAAACTTTTACTGTTTGGTGAGAAAACAAGTAGCATATTGATTCGCCAGTTGTCTGTCTTTCATGTGGAGAATTCAGACTCCATCCAATCAACAACCAGTGAATTGAACAAAGTCCCCGCCCTACATTTTTTCTTTTCAGTAATCCATTTTAAATATGTTTTCTACTTCCATTACATTGTTTATCTGACACAATGTGTATCTAACTAATTTTAGTTAGAATTTTAATTGCCACTATATTTAAGGCTTTGTATAGTATAGCTTTAGGCTATACATTTTCTGAACAAAAACAAACTAAACAAGTGTTACAATCATCTTTTCTTCTTCCCTAACTCTCAGAGCTCTTGTTTAAAATGATTCACATTATTGTCTGCGATTTTACCTCACTATGTTGTGCAACGCTATAACAGTGGTTTTGTGTACAGTGCTTAATTGTTTATGTTTCCAAAGTCCAATTTTGAATGCAAAGAGCATGTGTCAGATGTGACTAATGAATTCCATTCAAGGCCATAATAACAAATACATTACAACCTCAGCATGTGAGAACATGCAATAATACCTATACCTCCTGCACTCAATAAAAATATGCCATAAATGCATGCATTGCTCAACAAGGGTGAGGTCAGCTAATGATGTAATTTAAGCCAATGTACTGAATCTGCTTATTTATTGGAAAATGCGTTCTTGATATATCTCATGTTAGCTATAATTACATCCCCATTTCACACAGACTGTACATCACAGTCCTTTGGAGTCATTGTTGAGCACCAAAAGAACAAGCTACAGACAGAATCGCAAGCACTGAAAGATGGCATTTATGCGCTGCCAGATGCAATTCTCATTTTGGTTTCATAAGATTTCCTGACAAACAAGTTTGAAAGCAGAAATGCCCACTGCACTGGCTTCAAATAATGTAATTCAAAATATAGATGTTTACTGTGCAGACCTATGGAGTTAAAGTTTCTATAAAGAGCCAGTGGTCAGTTTGTTTGTGTTTAGCCTTGTTTTTTATTGTGGTCAGTTTGACTGCCCTGAGAACATTTCCTTCAAGCTGAAAATCCCTTGAGAATAAATCAATAAGAACAATCCACTTCGTTGTTTTGTTTTTGAAACAATATTAAATAAAGACAGTATTGAATGATTTAAATCAAATGGTGTTCAAAATACCATTTAATGTTTTTAACAATGATTTTGGTATTTCAGTTTGGCAGTTGACTTCACATCCAGCCTGTGACCTCTCTGTGTTTCATAAGGATTTGTTCTCATTTAATGAGAGCTTTGTTAATCTGTCCTCTTATTAGTTGCTAGAGGGCATGGCCTGTTTGGCTCTTCATATATGCACCCTATTGACATCTGCTGTGAGGTGTGGATGTTGGAATATTGATGTTCTGTCAATTTCCATAGTTTATCCCGCATGACAAAGTTGGCTGGAATGATTGCTACAATGTGATTATGGATTGTGCCCCAATAGAATCCAACAGTAGGATACCAAAAGTAAAAAATCCCATTCATTCAATAGATTGTAACCATTACAAATAAACCTTTGAAGATCTACTGTACCATAAGTGTCAATTTGGTTAAGCGGAAAACCACAAGCCACAAATCAATGCCAATTTAAAAAAAAAAAAAAAAAAAAAAAGTATTAGCCAAATTCTGTGCAAAAAAACTACATTACTCATAATCCTGAAGAAACAACCACCAATCACTGTTGAGATCCATTATGGAAAAATTCTTTTACTAAAGAAACAATGTTCAAAGGTCTACCTTGAGTACATTACATACATGTGCCCTAAGGCCATGCCATTGTGTGATATAGGTTACATGAGCGTAGTGTACATAGTGCACATGTAGATTACGTGTCGCTGTTGAGTTTGAATAGGGGTAGGCAAGAGGCCCATATGCCGTCATCAATGCGTGTGGGTCAAACTGTGCGGCTGAATGGAGAGAGGGCAAAGGAGACAAGGAGATGAGAGTTTCCTCCTCTTCCTCCATCAGACATGTCCCACCAGCCCACTGATTGATGCCTCATGAATAGAGCTGCTCCTCATTGGCAGCTAGCAGACGTAGTTTAAGTGTGTTTGTTTCAATGAGTTCTTTTCTGCTGTATTGTGTGAAGACGACAAAGCCTTTCCCCGCAGCATTGTTTCAGAGTGGATTACTGCTAGCCTCAGCAAGCATCCACCACATAAAATCAATTTACACTTAGCCAGTCACAGATTTTGCTAATTAACCTAACTAATATGACCTCCTTGAGGTCTGTTTTGATGAAAGGGGGTTGATACATTCATGGTTATTGAACAATCAAAATTTTAGCATTGAACTCACTTGACAATTGCAGATTTCATTCCTATGCCAATTTATTTCCTGTTGAAACAGGAAGTTGGGGGCCATATAAATGACTTAATTAGCTGATATGTTTTACTTAGGGTATGTTTACACGATAAAGATGTACTAAAAACGGAAACGTTTTGCTTTGCATTTGTCGCAAAGATTGTCAAAACTATCCCCATTCACATGGATCCGCAAAAATGACTGGCCTGTATTATTCATGTCAGGCCAGTAGATGGCGATGTCACTTTGTAAAGAAACACTACGCACCTATAGACTGGACACATAATATGCATGTACGTGACGTCACAGTTTTCATAAATTCGCATTTTTGTAGTTTACACAGAGATGATAGCGGTATCGTTTTTAAAAAGTAGCTCTTTTTTCGAAAAGTTTGCGTTTTCAGGCCCCCAAATGCCATTGTCGTGTAAATGAACGGCCAAAGCGCATAAGTGGCAAGCAGGGTGGGGCTGAGAGCAGCGACTGCTAATGGGCCTCACCCGCTTCAAGTCTCACAGAGGAGCTCCGGAAAGATAAAAGGACGAGTGACGACAGTGAAGGACGAGAGAGGACCAGGCCTGGACTTTATGTTGTTGTTTTGTTTTCATTTATGCGGCAGTCATCCGTGAGGGGCTTTGGTTTTGTTGTTTGTTTATTTTATTATTAAAATTATGTTGAGCGTTTGCCAGTTCCCGCCTCCTTCTTCCCTGAACTTTAAACATTGCTACATTGCTGCCGAAACCCGGGAGGAAGGAAGGACACGGTGTCAGAGAACCCTCGCTGCTGAGGGGGATCACGGTGCTGAGGCGGTGGTGCTAAAGGAGGTGGTGCCATGCTCCTGGGTCGAGGAGGGGTGGCTGCCATCTGTAACGGGACAAAGGAGTTGCCGCCATTCGCCAGAGGCCAGACCTGCTGCCTTCCGCCATGATGGGGAGGAGCAGGCAGACCGAGGGAACAGGGAGCTTGCTGCCGGGTGCCCGTAACCGGAGGAGCCTTCATTGTCCGCCAGGAGGCGGAGGAGTATCGAGCCATCCATCGAAGAGTGTCCAGTACAGCGAGTGAGGGCCTCTCGGCTGGTTGAGGACTGAGCGGCAGTGTGTCTGGGAAACGGACCAAAAAATTTTTTTCTTTTCCTCTGTCCCCTCTCTCATCTCTGTCTCTCCTCATCCTTCCATCTCCTTTTCTCTCGCCTTGTGTGTCCTTACCCCCAGGTGCTGCAGCCTCCTTGACTAGCCCCCCGGAGGGTGGGGATGGGAGTAGAGCGCAGTCTCGAGGGTACCCCCAGCCTGTAAGGGGCGATGAGGATATGTGGCAAACAGGGCGGGGCCGAGAGCCGTGGGAACGGAGAGAGTCTCACGGAGGAGCCCCGGAAGAGGAGTGGCGACAGTGAAGGATGAGAGAGGACCAGGCCTGGACTTTATGTTGTTGTTTTGTTTTCGTTTATGTGGCAGTTGTCCATGAGGGGCTGCCGCTTT